>NC_057811.1:198178850-198478850 GCF_018294505.1 Triticum aestivum | reverse complement strand
CCAAAACTCACATTTGCTGAACTTGGCATATAGCTGGTGTTCCCTGAGCTTCTCGAGAACTAATCGCAAATGCTCCTTGTGCTCCTCTTCATTCTTCGAGTACACCAATATATCATCAATGAACGCCACGACAAACTTATCCAAGAACTCCATGAACACCTTATTCATCATACTCATAAAATAGGCAGGGGCATTAGTCAATCCAAAAGACATGACCGTGTACTCATATAGCCCATACCTTGTGGTAAAAGTTGTCTTACATATATCCTGTTCTCGGATCTTCAGCTGGTGCTATCCTGATCGAAGATCGATCTTAGAGAATACTTTGGCTCCCTGCAGAAGGTCAAACAAATCATTGATCATCGGTAGTGGGTATTTGTACTTGATCGTCCCCTCATTCAATGCACGATAATCAACAACCATTCTCAAAGATCCATCCTTCTTCTCAACTAAGAGCACTTGGGCTCCCCATGGTGATGAACTTGGTTGAATATAACCTTTCTCCAATAACTCCTTAATTTGCTTCTTAATTTCCTCCAGATCATTTGCGGGCATCCGGTACGGTCTCTTCGATATTGGGTCGGTGCCTGGCAACAGCTCTATCAAAAAATCTATATCTCGATCAGGTGGCATGCCTGGTAATTCCTCTGGGAACACATCAGGGTAATCCTTCACAACAGGCACTTCTTCCTGAACGACTCCTGAGAGTGAATTTACTTGAGTCCTCCTTGGAGCATGCCGAGACACATACTTGATCCTTTTACCCTCTAGGGTGGTGAGGAGAATTGACTTACTAGCACACTCGATATTTCCTCCATACATCGATAGCCAATCCATGCCTAGTATCACATCTAATCCTTGTGACTCCAAAATTATTAGGTCTGAGGGGAAAATATGCCTACCTATGGTCAATGGCATCTGAAAACATCCTCTGCTTGCCATATACTCCGCTTCGGGTGAGCTTGTCTTAAGGGCTACGGTGGGCAACTTAAACTTATCCACAAATCCCCTCGATATGTCTGAATGCGATGCGCCAGTGTTAAAAAGAACAATACCAGTAAATGACTTAATCAAAAACTTGCTGATAACTGCATCCGAATGTTCTTCAACTTCATCTACGTTAACGTAGTTCACCTGTCCTCTGGTGAAAGGGTTGGGCTTCTTCCTAGGACTTCCATTTCTGTTACCATTCTTCAACTCAGAACAATCATCGGCGTAGTGTCCAGTCTTCCCGCACTTGTAACAGGTGACATGACTTAGATCCTTCTTAGCGGGTGTTGCTGGGTTGGAACGATTCTGATTGTTGTTTCCTCCATTCCCATTCCCATTCTTAGGGCCACTGTGGTTATGTGAACTTCCTCCATTGTGAGTATAGCCTCCATGGTTATGATGGGTATGTCCTCCCGAGTTTGGGGTAAAACGAGGCTTCTGCTGAACTCCAGAGTTGTACTTACCCTGTCCATACTTCCTTTTGCGGCTCTCTATCTGCTGCTGCTTGCCTTCAATCATAAGAGCCCTGTCTACCAACTCCTGGTAGTTAGTGAATGTTGCAACCATCAACTGCATACTTAGCTCATCATTCAACCCTTCCATAAACTTCTCCTGCTTTGCGGCATCTGTCGCCACATCATCTGGGGCGTGACGAGCTAACTTACTAAACTCATCCACATACTATGCCACGGTACGATTTCCCTAGCGTAAGTTACGAAACTTACGCTTCTTCATACTAATAGATCCAGCTGAGACATGTGCAGTGCGGAATGCTTGCTGAAATTGATCCCAGGTAACATTGGCCATGGGGAAAGTGGCAGTGTAGTTCTCCCACCATAAGGCTGCGGGTCCATCCAATTGATGTGCGGCAAAGCGCACCTTCTCAGCATCTGTGCAACCTGCGGTAGTCAGCTCCCTTCCAATCTTGCGGAGCCAGTCATCAGCAACAATCAACTCGGTGCTACTAGAGAACACCGGCGGATTCAACCTCAGAAAACGGGCTAAGTTGTCAACTGGAGGTGGTGGTGGTGGGTTGTTGTTATTGTTGTTGCCATGGTTCTGGACTAGCAACTGCATCAAGGCATTCTGCTGTTGGATCAACTGAGTGAGCTCCGGTGGGAAGACAAATCCGGGGTCACGTCTCGGAGGCATCTGATAGGTTTAGAGGGGTGAGAATAGAATAGAGTGGGGTCTAAAGAGAGATCGCTACCCATATGCACATGAGACAAACACATTATTTCACACCACTCAGTTCAAACAAGATCATACAATCGATCTAAACTACCGTTACAAAATACTTGGACTATTACTATATACATGGGGGAATACTACTGATAATATGATGGTCGACTAGAAATTTTGATCTGTGGAAGACTCCATGATATCTGCTCCAGCTTCGTCTTCATAATCATCATCACTATCGGGGTCAGAGTCGGTGTCGTCAATTATGATGTTGTCTTCGGGATGGTTGTCCTCCTCAGGTGCGGGATCTCCCATGAATATTCCTAGCTTCTTCTTCAGGTCTTCATTCTTCTCCAGTAGTACTACAATTTCTTCTTCATATCCATCGCGTGTAGACTTGAGTTCCTCTTCTAGCTCCATGTTCCTGGTCATCACCTTCTTCATGTCCATCATGCTGGCGCACATCTGGTTCTCCTGACGACGAATGTGCTGATTTAACTCCTGGATGTAAGCTGCAATGGATTTATCCTTCCTGGTGCTAATCATCTCCCATTGCTCATCTTGGCGTCCACATATCTGGTAGATGGTGTCCTTAAGATCCTTGTTGTATACTTCGCCGATGTGTCCGATGGCCATGTGGTCGGCCATGCTCTTTCCTAGGCTCCAGGTGGGTGCATCAAAGGAAAACTCTATGGGCTCAATAACTGGTGCGAACGTCCTTCCTCGAGCATGAACTCGAATCATCGAGCGCTCCTCTTCGGGTAAAGTGGCGGTGTAGGTCCTGGTGAAACTTGGTATTCCGATGCTCAGGTACCTAGCGACTTCCTTCAAGTGTCGTCCAAAAGGGGTGTCCTCATCTGGTTGAGTGAACTTGTTCCTTGGGTCCGCCATCTATAGAGTAGAAAATGGAGAAGAGTCGGAAATGAGTATAGAAGAGTATTGTAACACCCCGGATGTAACTTTCCATATTTGTAACTCCAACTCTTGCCATTTTTCGGCTATGTGTTATGATATTCCCTTCGTGGTCGGATTTTGTTTTTTTTCGTTTTTGCATTTTGTTCATGTCATGCATCCCATATCATGTCATCATGTGCATCTCATTTGCATACGTGTTCGTCTCATGCGTCCGAGCATTTTCCCCGTTGTCCGTTTTGCAATCCGACACTCCCGTGCACCGGCACACCCCTCTTGTTTCTTTCCATGAGCGGGTGTTAAACGTTCTTGGAATGGACCGAGTCTTGCCAAGTGGCCTTGGTATACCACCGGTAGACCACCTGTCAAGTTTCGTTTCATTTGGAGGTCGTTTGATGCTCCAACGGTTAACCGGGTAACCGCAAAAGCCTTTTGTGTGTTGCAGAAAAACCCCCCTCCAAACATCCCAAAACCCCTCTAAGTCCCCTCCATGCTCTCGGTCGTTCGATCACGATCGTGTGGGCGAAAACCGCACCCCATTTGGACTCTCCTAGCTCCTTCTACCTATATAAACACCTCCCCCTCCATATTCGCGGTGCAAACCCTAGTCCCCTTCCCCTCTCCGCAGTCGGACGTGTCCGGCCTGAGCCGGACGAAATCCCGCCACCGCCCCGGGCCTATCCGCAGCCGCCACGTGGTCGCCGCCGACCGCAGGCCCGCAAGGCCCACGGCCGGCCCCCGCGGCCCGGGCGCTCCCGTGCCTCGCCGCCCGTCTCCTCCCGCTGCGGCCCCGCCGCCCGTCCTCCGCCGCCCTAACACGCATCATCGCCGGCGAGCCGCCGCCCGCCGTCGCCCGTGCGGTCCCGCGCCTCGCCGTCGCTCCGCAACTCCGGTGCAGCCCGCGCCCCGCGCGGCCCCGTGCTCCTTCTCCCCGACCCCGGCGTCTGCCGCCTTCCCCGAGTCCCACGCCGGCCGCCGCGCCGTCCCTCTTCTCCGGCGAGCAGCCCCGCCTCGGCCCGATCCAGATCTGGATCCCGAGAGGTTGACTTCTCCCCCCCCCCTCGAAATTCTCCGTCCTGATAATTTTCCACTCTGTTGCTCACTTCATTGCATCATAACTCCATGACCGTAGCTCCGTTTCGTGCGTGTAATATGTCAAAATGTTCGTCTCGAGATGCTCTTCATTTTGTTCCATTGTGCAATGTTCATTTGAGTCCATCTTGATGCCCAAATCTCTAGTGCAAGAGTGCTATATGCTGTTAACTGCTGTTACTTATCAGAACTTGAGGTTTTGTTATTTTTGTTGCATTTGATGTGTGCATCTTATGGGCATGAGCTCTACAGGTGTTTTGATCTATGCCAAGCTATCTTTACAGAGGTGTATGCCATGTATTTTTGTGATCTATGTGGTGACTAGCACAAGCATGCAAACTAGGCTTCGTGATGTTTCTGTTTTCAGGGACAGGATTTTCATTGTCTGTTACTGCTGTTATTTTGTTGCCATGTATCCATGTGGCTACAGAGAGATCCATGCTCCATTTGATGATATTCAGTAAGGATGTTTTGTAGATATAGTTGTGATCTATCCATTCATGCCCCTCTTTGCAATTATGGAGTGCCATAGCATGTCTTAATCTTGCTCTACTTTTGCTATAAAATGTTCCTGGCAGATTGTTTACATGATATTCAATTTTGCCAAGGTTGTTGTATTTGATCCATACATGCTATGTACTTGCTCTTGCCATGGTTAGCTTCATAAACATGCCATCTTGCTGTAGGTATGCTTGTTTTGTCATGCATTGCTTTTTGGTGAGTGCATCAAGCTTACCAAGTTGCCTTCATAATACTGTTTCTGCCATGCTCTGTTTTCTGCAATGTCTGGAACCTGTTAACGAAACTTGCTATGTTTACATGGATGCCATCATATCTTCTGATCCTTTTTGACTCATGGTCATTAAGGGACTTTTGTTCTATGATTTTAGTAGATTCATGCCATGCCTTGTTTTGCTATGTTAATTTCCTGTAGCATGTGTTTTCCTTGCTCTGAACATTGCTACCTGATGCTGTTTCAGCCATGTTCAGTACTTTCAGTGTCTGTGATCCTGATATCTTTTGCACTTTTGCGATGCTTGTTTGAACCTGTTATGTTGTGATCTAGCCGTAGCTCAGTGTTCATCTTTTGTCAAGCATCTCCTGTAGTTTACTGCCATATGCTTTGTTGCTATATTGTGTTGTTGTAGCATAGTTACTTGTTGTATTCTAAGTGCTATCATGCTGTTAATCGCAGAATCGTGTCATGTTTTGCTTGCCATTTGCAAACCGTGCATCCGTTTCCGGTGATCTTTATATCGATTTTGACCGAAATCATCTCATCCTTCCAGTGGCATCCTTGGTTTGCCAAGTTACTGCCTTGTTCATTCTTTTTCTTCTGGAGCACGCATATGCATCGCATATCATATCTTGCATATCATGCATGTTTTGCATCATGTTGCTTGTGCATTTCCCGTAATTGATTGTGGTTCCATTGCTTGTGTTCTTGTTGTGGGTAGAGCCGGGAGACGAGTTCGTGAACGAGGAACCTATTGAGTACGCTTACGAGGATCAAGGTTTCGACAACTCTGAGAACCTTGCAGGCAAGATGACCATACCCTCGAAATCACTTCTATCTTTGCTTTGCTAGTTGTTCGTTCTATTGCTTTGTTGTGCTACCTACCACTTGCTATATCATGCCTCCTATATTGCCATGTCAAGCCTCTAACCATCCTTTCCTAGCAAACCGTTGTTTGGCTAAGTTACCGCTTTTGCTCAGCCCTTCTTATAGCGTTGCTAGTTGCAGGTGAAGTTGAAGTTGGTTCCATGTTGGAACATGGATAATTTTGGCATATCACAATATCTCTTATTTAATTAATGCATCTATATATTTGGTAAAGGGTGGAAGGCTCGGCCTTCTGCCTGGTGTTTTGTTCCACTCTTGCCGCCCTAGTTTCCGCCATACCGGGTATTATGTTCCTTGAGTCGCATTCCTTACGCGGTTGGGTGATTTATGGGACCCCCTTGACAGTTCGCCTTGAATAAAACTCCTCCAGCAAGGCCCAACCTTGGTTTTACCATTTGCCACCTAAGCCTTTTCCCTTGGGTTTTCGCGAGCCCGAGGGTCATCTTTATTTTAACCCCCCCCCCCCCCGGCCAGTGCTCCTTCGAGTGTTGGTCCGAACCGAGTAGACTGCGGGGCCACCTCAGGGAAACCTAAGGCCTGGTTTTACTCGTAGGATGTCTCATCCATTGTGCCCTGAGAACGAGATATGTGCAGCTCCTATCGGGATTTGTCGGCACATCGGGCGGCTTTGCTGGTCTTGTTTTACCATTGTCGAAATGTCTTGTAAACCGGGATTCCGAGACTGATCGGGTCTTCCCGGGAGAAGGTTTATCCTTCGTTGACCGTGAGAGCTTATAATGGGCTATGTTGGGACACCCCTGCAGGGTATTATCTTTCGAAAGCCGTGCCCGCGGTTATGAGGCAGATGGGAATTTGTTAATGTCCGGTTGTAGAGAACTTGTCACTTGACCCAATTAAAATACATCAACCATGTGTGTAGCCGTGATGATCTCTTCTCGGCAGAGTCCGGGAAGTGAACACGGTTTGAGTTATGCATGAACGTAAGTAGTTTCAGGATCACTTCTTGATCATATTCTAGCTTCGCGACCGTTGCGTTGCTTCTCTTCTCGCTCTCATTTGCGTATGTTAGCCACCATATATGCTTAGTGCTTGCTGCAGCTCCACCTCATTACACCATCCTTTCCTACAAGCTTAAATAGTCTTGATCTCGCGGGTGTGAGATTGCTAAGTCCTCGTCACTCATAGATTCTACCAAAACAGTTGCAGGTGCCGACGATGCCAGTGCAGATGATGCAACCGAGCTCAAGTGGGAGTTCGACGAGGAACGTGGTCGTTACTATGTTTTGTTTCCTGATGATCAGTAGTGGAGCCCAGTTGGGATGATCGGGGATCTAGCATTTGGGGTTATCTTATTTTCATTTGGATTTTGACCATAGTCGGTCTATGTGTGGATTTTGGATGATGTATGAATTATTTATGTATTGTGTGAAGTGGCGATTGTAAGCCAACTCTCGTTATCCCTTTCTTGTTCATTACATGGGATTGTGTGAAGATAACCCTTCTTGCGACAATACCACAATGCGGTTATGCCTCTAAGTCGTGCCTCGACACGTGGGAGATATAGCCGCATCGTGGGTGTTACAAGTATCTTGTGGCTTATCCTAGTGGTCGCGTCCTACAGTCAGCGTGTGCTCTGATACCATCTTGTAGCGACCCGACCTCAGACGGTCAAGTCTATGTGCTTAAGTGTCATCCCTGGATCGGTATTGCTGACACACACAGTACTCGAGGATTTATAACAAAGTTCAATCACAGACTTATTACATCGAATGTCTCAAAACAGAACTTATTACAATAATATGGCTGAAGGCCATCTAAATAAGATAAGAGCGGAAGCTTCGAAGGTAGAAGAATCCAGCCAACTCCACGGCAAAATTGAGTGCATGACAACGACCTAGCGCACCTTACTCTTCGTCTGAAAACTCTGCAACATAATACGTTGCAGCCTGTGTAGGTCAGCACATGGAATATGCTTGCAAAATAACACTATAGAGTAATGAACGGATAACAGCTATCACTACATGCATATATGGCTGGTGGAGGCTCTATGGTTATCATTTGCATAAAGCTAGTTTTTCCCTACAACAAAGGAATATATTTTATTTAACTACAAAGTTTGCTGATAATATTGAGAATGGTAACCCCATCTCAATCCCAAAATAATAATTATCAACCTAAGAAATTAATTAAGTAAACTGATGAGATCAAAATCAATAATTCAAGTCCCAGATACTCTGGATGTCCATAACCGGGGACACGGCTAATCATGATTAGTTTGTACACTCTACAGAGGTTTGCGCACTTTTCCCCACAAGACTCGATCTCCTCCGTTGAATTTCTCGCACTACATGATGTTTGAGAAACGGATGACCGAGACACAGTCTTTCTGAAGAGGTCCCCTTAACCGATAGATAGGCCGGTACACCTACAATCCCCTACATCTGCTAGCCCATCATGGAAAGGATTCCCACAACTTACTCAACTATGCCAGAGCCCATAATGGCTTGTGGCTGGACAAGGAAGTTTCTAGCATTAATAATCTTATGATCCCTTTGAGCCTGGGTGGCGAACCATAGGATGATCACACGGATGCGCCGGGATCTCCTTGGGCAACACTGGATTCCCCGGGTGCCCACAAACAATCCACCTAGATGTGTATTAAAGTAGCCACCTTAAGTTATCCCTTAATTAACAATAACCCTCACATCTTTCATGAATCACTCAGACCAAACCATGTCTACGAGCATAGCATAGCAGTATAAGCATAACGTAGTAACTCCCCAGGGTCTGATATAAGACAATAGGTTCTACATCATCAACTACTTCCCAATACCCACATGTTCTCAAATCCTACTCATGAAATGCTTGAGGGTTGAAACTAATGCATAAAAAAACTGGGTATTAAAGGGATATGATCAAAGTGTTACTTGCCTTGTTGACGATCGGAAAACCCTAGAGATTCGTAGTAGCAAGCCTCGCACTCTAGAAACTCTATCGTGAACAAACAATAGCATACATAAGCACTCAAGCATAATATGCAAGGGTAAAACTCAAATGAAAAGATCTGAACAGAAAGTTCAAAAGAAGAGCTTCGAATTGCAAAACGAATCAATCGAATCGGAGCTACGAAACTCAAACTATGATCAAAAGAAGTTTGAGAACAAATCTGCTTGAAACCAAATTTTGAATTGTCAAAACCATGTTCAAGTTGATTATATGAACAGAGGGGAACAAGACAAAGATTTTGGCGTTGGTTTCACTAGATTTGGATAAACGAGTAAAAAGTAACGAGGGTTTGAAGTTCAGGGACTAATCTGCAAAAAAAGTATTTACAGATTGGTCCCTGGCCGAAAATAAAACTAAAAAGAAAAATCTACGGAACAACATTCGTCAACAGAACTAAATGCATGAATTTGTTCGTTAACAGAAACTAATGGGTGAGTGTTCGTCAACTAACGAAGTAAAACAAAAACCGATCTAAAAATAAACCGAAAAAACCGAACGGTTTATACCGTTTAACCGAAGAAAACCGGCGACGATAGTTTTGACGGCGGCGGGATCCGGCGAGGCGGCGAGGCGGGGCGGCTCCAGCGGCGGCAGCAGGCGGCGACGGCGGCGGCGGCAGCGGCTTGCTGGCGTGGCGCGGCGGTGGTGGCTAAGGCGGCGGTGGCGCTTGATGAGGTGGAGAGGGAGGCGGGGCCGCGGCTTATTAAGGCCGGGGGGCGGTGGCTTGGGCGAGGGGGCGGCGGAACGGGAGTCCGATCCGGACTCCCCAGGCGGCGGCGGCGGCGGGGACTCCTCCCGAGCGAGGAGGAAGGCGACGCGCGAGCTGGGCCGTGGCCCGGCTGCGGCTGGGCCGGCCCAGGAACTTTTTTTAAATAAAATAAATTTCGCTGTGAACAAAAATCCTAATAAAATATATGAAAAAAATCGTAAAATTCCAGAAACAATTTTCACCATCCAAACCTAATATTTAGGACAAGATGAACATTTTTCTAGACTAAAATGCAATTTTCAAAAATGCATGTTTTTCTCTAATTCAAATAAAATAGCAAATAAAAACATCGATAAATAATTTGAGTTTAAAATTTCTTCTCCAATATTTCTCCTCTGTTGAAGAAGTCATTTTATCTTCTGTCATTTATTTTTGTTATTAGAAATAATTGGAGAGAAAATATTAAAATCAAATTGATCCTCTTTTCAAATTTGAATTAAATTCAAATATGAAAATTTGTGAAACCTCAAACTCTCTCCTTGGGTCCTTGAGTTGCTTAAGATTTCTAGGATCACAACCAAAATGCAAATAAAATATGTTATGCATATGAGGATATATGTATAACATCCAAATTGAAAATTGGGATGTTACACTCAATGTGATCTTGGATCACTAAAATAGAAATGAAGAGTCTTGAGCTTTTTCCAATCTTTGTCCTTAGCATTTTGAGGTGTCCACATCTCTAGTCCATGCAATGCCAATCATTGAACTTTCTGAAATATTTAACTTGAATGGATATTAGTTCAATGAGCTATATGTTGTTATGAATTACCAAAACCACCCGGGGATTAGCTGCACTTTCACATATACATGACATTTTTATTCATTTTCTATAATCCACCACCAGTTATGCTCACATTTATAACCTATCATCATCTGCGTTGCAAAAGTGTCACTAACATCAATGTTAGAATCTCCCACAGCTGCTTACGGATTGCTGGTTCCTTTCCTTGGTTTCTTGTGCTCTGCTTGAATTTCCAACCCTGATTTGTATCTCACCTCTTTTGGATGCCCTTTTGTGATGGAACATGGCGGGTTCCTGACCTGAGTTTGTGTGTTCGATGCTCCAGACCCTACTTCCAAGTTTTCAGAGGACGGACCCGTGGATGAAGGTACGTCGAAGTGTGGGGAAATCTGTGTAAGGCCTCTTCAGCCTTCCTTTTCCTGATCTCATCAACCTCTCTTTTTAGTGCCTTCCTATGATTTTCTGCCACCCGTGTTGTCTCATCGCTCTTGCATGCTTCATCTATTAGTTCAGCATAGTTCTTGGTCAAGACCACGTGCCTCATGGATTCCATGGTTGCCTCCGGTCTATCATCATGTACAGCCAAAACTGCATCTGATGTTTATGGCCCCAACACATCGTCAGCGTCCCAAGTCCATCGCCGACGTATGAAATGGTGGGGCAAACGCTTGACCGCGTGCATCTCCATAACTTTGAGTATGTGCCAGCATACAATCCCGTCATGCAGAGGCGGAGCCAGGATTTCTCAAAGCCTAGGGCTAAAACTAACTGACTAAAAATAACGTCAAATAGCATGCACACCAATGTGTTCTAGAAGTGTGCCACAAATTCACATTAAAGATGAAATATAAATTCATTATTACCACAAGAGAAAATTCGATAAAACAAATAATTTAACAAAGTGCATTTTTGCAAACATTGTTTGGTACCAAATTAATGAAGACTTGCTTAATTCTAGGCCATTGTTTCTTCACCAGCAATAGTAGAAGGACCTGGAGCTGCAAACATATAATCAAGTATTTAAAATTAAGACACTAGACATATACTAAAATCAGTTGGTCATAATAATACTTTGCAAAAAGAAACCATTGTCACGAAATGCATGAGGTAGTAGCCCCTTGTGTTTCCTCATTTTTGATAGCACTGTATCATCTTAATATCATCAATGCTTGCATATACATCACGCTCAATATAGCACACCAAACGATGATTCATCCATTAATCATTCATCTTATTCCGCAACTCAGTTTTGACAACGCTCATAGCTGAGAAAGCTCTTTCTACTGTTGCTGTAGCGTCAGGCAGAATCAAGGCCAATTCAATGAGACGATATAGTAATCGAAAATGTGTGTGCCTATCTGTTTGAACCATCTTCATAGCAAGCTGGCCAAGATCAATGCATCTTAAAAATTCAGTATCAGCTCTAGCTTCAGTGACAAATGTCTCAAGTTGGTCCCTAAGAACTCTGCACTCATATTCCGAGAAATCAGCACCATACATCTGAGCAAGTTCAACCAGCTTATTTATATCAAAGTTGGCAAAAGAATTTCTTGGGTCAAGACAAGCAATGCATCTCAGTAGTTGAGTAGATTTCTCAGCAAAGCGATTGTTGAACTCAACAATAATCTGGTACCACATTAAATATTTCATGATTGTAATAATGCAAGTGAGTTACCAATTGGCCGCCGCGACCTCTGGAACGGCCCCCAATAGCTAATGTTTCCATCATGTTTGGAATAATGATGTTATGTTGGAGACAAAAGGCCTTTACCTCTTCAAATAACTCATCCCAACCCTGATGCCTCATCTCATTAAGTTTCTGTAATGTGGTCTAAATCAAGCCCATAGCACGAACAATGTTCTGGTTCTTTTTTTGCAAGCACTATGATAGATCATTACTTTTTCCCAACAATTTGATCATTAGATGCAGTATAAACACAAACTCAAAGCTCTCCATATGACGTATCAAACCTCGTGTTGTGGTTTTTTATAATGTGTTAGTGGCATCATCAGACATATTTTCGAGTACCTCTAGCACTGCATACCACATCTGATGAAGACGACACAAGGTTTTATGATGTGAGCCCCACCTAGTATCACCGGGTCTTGTAAGGTTAGTTTGTTGGTTCTTCCCTCTCCCTGTAAAAATTTCTCCACTCTCCAAATTCTGCACAAGATTATCATGGTGTGCTTGGGCTAACTAATCATGTCGCTTGCAAGAACCATTAACACTGTTGACAATCATAGAAGTGTAGCTAAATAAATCCAAGACAGAAGGACAACAGTTGGCAACAGCAACTACCACTAACTGCAACTGATGGGCAAAGCAATGAATATAAAAAGCATAAGGATTCTCATCTAGTACCCTTCTTTGCAGCCCATGGAATTCACCTCTCATGTTTGATGCTCCATCGTATCCTTGGCCCCGCACTCTATGGATAGATAGGCCATGTTTAAGAAACAGAGCATCCAAGGCTGCCTTCAATGAAGATGATGTCGTGTCGCCAACATGTTTAATCGCAAGAAACCTCTCAATCACTTCCCCCTGACTGTTCAAATACCTAGATGAGATAAGAAACAAGCTTAATACAAACATACTTCATAACAAAGAAGCAATGAAAATTTCAATTCATGACATACAAACCTCAAGGCCATAGCCATTTGCTCCTTGATACATGCATCTTGAGCCTCATCCACAAGGACAGCGAATTTTTTATCCCCAATATCCTTCACAATGGCTTTCGTAGTCACAACTGCTTTTGTATTTCTCCAGAAGTCAAAAAATTATTTCCAGGAGCGCAATCTAACAACTTCGCAGCATTTTCATCCTTTTTTCTATACCATTGCACCATCTCTAAGAAATTCCCCTTATTATTTGAGTTAGCTGACTCATCATGTCCACGAAAAGCAAGAGCTTGCAATAAAACGAACCTCACAACACCTAACATAATAGTGAGACGACCCAAATACTCTTCCTCCTTCTTCTTATCTGAACCAGCCCATACTTGTTCAACATTTTGCCTTGGGTTTTGAAAATCTTTACAATGTCTTCTAGCTCTATTATGAGCACTGTTAACATTGCCAACATGAGTCTCAAAAGATGCAGTAGCATTTTTCCAATTACTAAAACCTTTCTTTGTATATGCTTCTATTCCATAGTTTTCAGCTCTTGGTTGCTTAAAGAGAAAACAATGAAAACAAAAGGCAGCTTTTTAGCAACACTATATTCCAACCAATCATGTGACTTGTACCACTCTTCGCAAAAGCCTCTATTTTGTTTCCCAATTCTTTCTCGTTCATAGACATGACTTGTTGGTCGGCATGGTCCGATGGCCAAATATTCCCTTCTAGCAGCATCTCTAACATCCACATGCAACTCCTCAATTGGTTTTCGGAGGTCGGGATCAAGATTAATGTCATCTGGATTAAGCTCCACACGTGCATTACTAGCTCTGGCTCCTACTGATTCGGTAGGCGACTCATTGGTGTTGGTATTGTTGGTTGCGGGCTGGCCAGATGTTGACTGAAAAAAAGATTCAATTGTTCGAATCCTCTTCATCTTGGATTCTGAACAATATTTCCTATTAACAAATAATAATGAAACAGAAGTGATTAAAGTAGAAAGAAAACTGCGGAAAATTAGATGACAGATACAGTAAACTAAAGATTACTTGTCATGTCCTGTTGTCTAGCCGATTCTGAAGATGAAAAGGAAGAAGGGCTGGAGCCCGGAGGGCACTGCTCGGAGTCGACGAGGCGATGTTCCGTGCTCTGAGCGGCGAGCGCCAGCAGTCTGGGCGCAAGTACAGACATGGGACGCCGATCTGTCTCGTGGGATACAGCGGGCGGCTGAGGCGGCGCAGCTGTGAACGGGAGACGTTTTTTGATCAATTGGGCGAAAGATCAGGCGAAACACTGCACGGTTGATTCCTTAGAAATCGCTACTAACCAAATCAACTGTGCTGGTCTCGAGTCGTGGCATAGGACATCTCCGTTGGGCTGGGAAGTGGGAACTTATGTTGGCTGAACATTGGGATGTGCTTGCACGCCTAGGGCTGGGCCTTGTATGTCTATAAATATATAAAAAAACTAATGAATGTACGCCTACTAGATGGGCCAAGCCTGGGGATATAGCCCTAGTTGCCCTAGGCCCAATTCCGTCCCTACCGTCTGTTCGTATTTGCAGCATTCACAATAATACTCACCTTCATTTAATAGGGCCTTCATAAAGTAGTTTCTTCCTTTGTTCGGATCTTCAGGTTCTAGATCAAACATGTCCCTAAGACTAAACACTTTGAATGTCCATTCGTCAACCTGATAAGTTGCGTACATGCTAGACAGCTTTATTTCTTCCTAGAACCTGCATGTTTTCGTGTACTTTCTGTTGAGGTAGGCCACAATATAGCAAGCGTATTGAATTCAACGATGGCAAAGCAAGCACTCATTTTTTTCACATTTCTTGTTTTGATTGTTTCCACATGGAAACTATAGATTATTTCACATGGCAGTCAAAGCGCGACGCGCACGGTAATCAATATGTTGTATAGCATATTGTGCTACTTGTGAAACTAGCAGTATGTCAAAACATGGCAACTACGGTGCATTCAATATGGTAACTATGTATATTTTTGTAGGGCAAACATCATTTTCTTCTCATGGAAAACAGGTCATCTTTACATGTGAAATGCTTTGTCTTACACATGGCAATTGCACTACATTCCAGATGGTAACCACACAACATTCAAAACGACAACTAAAATTTATGCACAACACGTGGCATCCATGATTTGTTTCCCAATTTCTCATTTTTTTCTATTCCATTTTTCATCTTGCATTTATGTGTTTACTACATATGGCAACTTCGAATTAGTACCAATGGCATACATATTTGAAATTTTGTTTGCTTCCTTTTTCATCACAAGGCATGCAGTCTTGTTCTTGTTTTCTCAATCAGCTTTTTTTTAATAATTTTCAATGTCGAATGCATTTTCCCATACATGCCAACTAAGACCGTACGAGCATTCACTTACTTGTAAAAGATTTTGTTGGTGTATATCTTGCTCATCTGCCGCTCCATCGATAAATATGTTAGGAATTTAGGCTACTTTAGTGCGGTGTTCGCTTCTTGCTGCAGCTCTGATCCTAGTATTTTCTGTTGCAAAGCTGAATATTGCTTGGAAACCTGTAGCAATGAGTTGCCAGGGCTCACGGAATGCTTCGAAACAGCATTGAACCCCTCGCTGCATTGCGTAGTCTGCAGAAATGGAAAGAATCAATGCATTAAGAAGGCTGGCACCCAGTACTTCCGCTTCTCCCATAGGTTCTTAAGTGTCTCGTTGTCTTGGACTTGGTATTTTTCAATCATATCTGTCCAGCTCCGTTCAAACTCTTCCACTGTCAAGTTGTGGTCCACACACAACTCGAATGCCTTGTGTAGATCTGGACGGTCAGCAAAGAATGGTCCTAGAGTCTCTTCTGCTTTCTTAATAATATGCCACCTGTAGTGCCTATGCACTGCCATGGGGAAGATCTCCTCTATGCCTCCACGCATGCTAAAGTCCTGGTCTGTTATTATGTTCATCGGAGCAAGTCCACCCATGCACTCCAAGAAGGTCTTGAACAACCAAGTGTAACCATCAATATCTTCGTTCCGCACGAGGCCGCAACCGAACTGCAAGGACTGATTGTGGTTATTTATTCCTATGAATGGAGCACATGGCATCTTGTACATATTCGTGAGATATGTCACGTCGAAAGAAATGCAATCATGAAAATGCTTGTAGGCTCTTCTTGCTGCATCATCCACCCAATACATGTTTCTGACACGGTCCTCATCGTCCATACTTATTTTGTAGAAGAAATCGGGATCTTCTTTTGCTTTCTCTTCGAAGTAGGAAATCGTGTCTTCTATGTTAGCCAACTTGCTCTCTCTGCGGTACTTCGCCTTTAGGTTTGTGATGTCTGCTAGTATGTAGGGCATGCTACCCAGACTACCTTCTTTGTTGTGCACCAGGGACAGTATCTGGACCATTCTTGATGTACTAACGTTACAATCATGTAGCAACTTTATGAATTTCTTCTCGTGAGGACTGAATCCTCTATGGGCGCTCAGAAATCTTACTAGGTCAAACTTCTTTATCATATCATGGTTGTGTTCTCCGACATACTCGGTGACCACCCACCAGGCTCCATTTGCGTTTAGTTTCATTCTGGCAGGGCATTCAGTCTTGAGAATGATGCCTCTCGTTCGTTCGGCATGACCGGCACAACACCTTTACTCTTCTTATTCTTTCGTGCCTTGTAGCACCTTAGCTCACCTCTGTTGTACTCATTAGTTTTTTTATTTTCTGATGATATTTTGTGTTCACACCAAATCCATGGAACAACGCATAGCTCTGATAGTATTTCTTGGCATCTTCAAATAAACTAAATCTCTGTCCAACATAAGGTGGTTGAGTTGGCATAAATTCTTATTGTCCCTCTTCTTCTTCCACTTGTGTTTCGTCATTAGTTTCATCATTCACTTCAGTATTGGTGGTTGTTTCATCTGTTTGAATGTTGCTTGTGCTGGTGCGCACAGGCGTGCTTGTCGTCATTGCTACAATGATGGCAAGTTCTGACATTGATTCTGCATAGTCCGTGATAAGATGGTTGACCGGCTCTTGGAATGACCCTTTCATGTGCTTCGAGGTACCCGTAGCAGGTGTTCGTGCACCGCTATTGAACGTTGTCGACGCTCCTTGATATGTCTCCAATGTATCTATAATTTTTTATTGTTCCACACTGTTATATTATCATTCTTGGATGTTTTACAATCATTTTATAGCAATTTTATATCATTTTTTGGGACTAACCTATTGACATAGTGCCTAGTGCCAGTTGTTGTTTTTTGCTTGTTTTTTACTGTCGGTGTCAAAACCGGTAGATCTCAGGTAGGGGGTCCCAAGTTGTGTGCCTGAGGATCGATGGTAACAAGGGACAGTAGGGACACGATGTTTACCCAGGTTCGGGCCCTCTTAATGGAGGTAAAACCCTACATCCTGCTCGATTATATTCGGTGTATATAAGGGTTACAAGAGCCGATCTACCTCGAGATCGTAATGGCTAAACCATAGCTGTCTAGCCTATGATTATTCTAACGACCTATACAGACTAACCCTCCGGTTTATATACACATGGGAGGGGCCTAGGGTTGTATAGAGTTGGTCACCAGAGGAAGGAAATAACATATCCGGACACCAAACTTGTCTTCCACGCATATAGCAGTCGTACTCTGACACAGGGGATGGTATTCTGCTTTATCTTCACGACCCATCAGTCCGGCGCATATCGAATAGTCCGGATACCCGAGGACCCCCTAATCCAGGACTCCCTCAATAGCCCCTGAACCAGTCTTTGATGACGATGTGTTCAGCACGAGTATTATCTTCGGCATTGCAAGGCGGGTTCCTTCTCTTGAATACTTTTAGTGAGCTTCCTGCATAATGGCTGTATCCGGCTCTGCACAATTAATACAACCCTTAGCCACAAAGGCAGGGCGTCAAAATAGTTACAGCGTCTTTTACTGACAACTTGTTCGGTGAAGCGTCACACTTGACTCTTTAACATTTCGAACTGTTTTCACGCCTCCAGTTTCGCATTTCGAGGCTTAGCCTCCGTTGGCATGTCTTGTCAAAGCAGAGATCGTTCCCACCCATTACAGGATTCTCATCAATGTGGTTTGGGTAACCCAACCACTCCTTACGCACGATCTCGTTGGGAACAGGCGAGTTTTATGGCTTGAGAGGGGGACGTTTGGTATTTTTACCGTCTATAAGAGGATAAAGATCCCTTCTTTTTCCACATGCCTTCTTCTAGCTTATGCTTCCCAACCTCCAAGCTCCAGGGCCCACAGCTCCGATCCCCTCCACCACCGCCACCTTCCCCAGCAATGGTCGGGTCTGGCTCCAAGGGCAAGTGGGGGGCCTCCACCGTCACTGAAAAGGACGTCAAGGATCTCCGGAGTGCGGGCTATCTGTCCGCAGATATCACGCACAGGATTCCTAACAAAGATCAGGTTATCCCTACTCCGAACCCTGGTGAGAGGGTCCTGTTCATCCCCCATTTCCTCCGAGGGCTAGGGTTTCCCCTCCACCCCTTCGTCCGAGGCCTCAGGTTCTACTACGGGATAGATTTCCATGATCCAACCCCAAATTCCTTCCTCCATGATGCGGCTTGAAGCTACGTCGGTATTTCCCCAAAGAGGAAGGGATGATGCAGCACAGCAGCGGTAGGTATTTACCTCAGTGATGAAACCAAGGTAATCAAACCAGTAGGAGAACCAAGCAACACAACGTAAACAGCACCTGCACAAATAACAAATACTCGCGACCCGACGTGTAAAAGGGGTTGTCAATCCCTTTCGGGTAGCGGCGCCCAAGATAGGCAAATGTACGTGAGAGAGATGTAAATATTGATAGATCGAACGCCAAATAAAATAAATTGCAGCAAGGTATTTTTGTATTTTGGTTTAATAGATCTGAAAATAAAAGGCAAATAAAATAGATCGCAAAGGCAAATAATATGAGAAAGAGACTTGAGGGCCGTAGGTTTCACTAGTGGCTTCTCTCGAGAAAAAGGAAACGATGGGTGAACAAATTACTGTTAGGCAATTGATAGAACTTCAAATAATCATGATGATATCCAGGCAATGACCATTATATAGGCATCACGTCGAAGTTTAGTAGATCGACTCCTGCCTGGATCTACTACTATTACTCCACACATCGACCGCTATCCAGCATGCATCTAGTGTGTTAAGTTCATGGAGAAACGGAGTAATGCAATAAGAACGATGACATGATGTAGACAAGATCTATTTATGTAGAAATAGACCCCATCGTTTTATCCTTAGTAGCAATGATACATACGTGTCGGTTCCCCTTCTGTCACTGGGATCAAGCACCGTAAGATCGAACCCACTACAAAGCACCTCTTCCCATTGCAAGATAAATAGATCAAGTTGGCCAAACAAAACCCATATATCGGAGAAGAAATACGAGGCTATAAGCAATCATGCATATAAGAGTCAAAGAAGACTCAAATAACTTTCATGGATAAAAAGATAGATCTGATCATAAACTCAAAGTTCATCTGATCCCAACAAACACACCGCCAAAAGAGTTACATCTACGGCCCCCGGGTCTCTTTCTCATATATTTGCCTTTGCTGTCTACTTTTCTTTTGCTTTTATTTTCAGATCTATTAAACTAAAAATACAAAAATACCTTGCTGCAATTTTTCCTTATTTATTTTATTTGGCATTTGATCTATCAATTTACTATGAAATTATCTCACGTCTGCTTGCCTATCTTCAGGCGCCGTACCCTGGAAGGGATTGACAACCCCTTTGACACGTCAGGTTGCGAGGATTTTTTATCTGTGTGTAGGGGTTGTTTATATTTTGTTGCTTGGTTCTCCTACTGGTTCGATAACCTTGGTTTCATATCTGAGGGAAATACCTACCGCCGATGTGCTGCATCATCCCTTCCTCTTTGGGGAAATACCGACGAATTTTCAAGCGACATCAAAAGGAATTTCTGGCGCCGTTGCCGGGGAGGATCTTCAACATATACCAGGTTCCTAATCACAAATCTCATCTCCTTGCAATTTACATTATTTGCCATTTGCCTCTCGTTTTCCTCTCCCCCACTTCACAAAAATTTGTGGTTTTGTTCGCCTCTCTTTTTCTTTCGCCATTTTCTTGCCAGATCTGTTTTTGAGTGCAATCTTGTTGTGTAGTCATCATGACTCAAGAGAACACCAAGTTATGTGATTTCTCAAATACCAACAACAATGATTTTATTGGCACTCCTCTTGCTCCTCCCGCCACTAGTGCGGAGTCTTGTGATATTAATACTGCTTTGCTGAATCTTGTTATGAAAGATCAATTTTCTGGTACTCCTAATGAGGATGACGCGTCCCATCTTAATACCTTCGTGGAACTATGCGATATGCAAAAGAAAAAAGTTGAGGACAATGATGTGGTGAAGATGAAATTATTCTCGTTTTCTTTGCGTCATTCTGCAAAAATTTGATTCTCTTCTTTGCCTCACAATAGTATCGATTCTTGGAATAAGTGCAAAGATGCTTTTATCACTAAGTTTTTTCCTCCCGCTAAATTATTTCCCTTAGAACCCAGATCATGAATTTTAAGCAACTTGAACATGAGCATTTTTCACAATCTTGGGAAAGGATGAAAATGATGCTAAGGAATTGCCCAACTCATGGGTTAAATCTTTGGATGATCATACAAAAAATTTATGTGGGATTGAATTTTGTTTCTCGTAATCTTTTAGATTCCGCCACGGGTGGTACTTTTAAGTAAATTACTTTGGGTGAAGCCACCAAATTGCTTGATAATATTATGGCAAATTATTCACGATGGCATACCGAAAGAGCTCCTACTAGTAAAAAAGTTAATTCGGTTGAAGAAATTTCTTCTTTGAGTGAAAAAGTTGATGCTCTTATGAAATTGGTTGCTAGTAAAAGTGCTCCTATTGATTTTAATGATATGCCTTTGTCTAGTTTGATTGATCAAAATAATGATGCCATATATGTGAATTTTATCTCTCGAAATAATTTCAACAACAATGCTTATAGAGGTAATTTTAATCCTAGGCCTTTTCCTAGTAATTCCTCTAATAATTATGGTAATTCCTATGGAAATCAATCTTATAATAATAATAGGAACACCTCTGATCTTTAGAATAATATTAAAGAATTTATCAACACACAAAAAGTTTTCAACACTTCCATAGAAGAAAAGTTGAGTAAGATTGATGATTTGTCTAGAAGTGTTGATAGAATTGCTCATGATGTGGAAAATCTCAAGACGAAAATTTTTGTGCCTAAAGTAGATGAATCAATTAAAGCTCTTTAATTTTCTATGGATGAAAGTAAGAAAAGAACCGCTATGCTTAGAGCTAAAAGAGAATTTTTAGAAAAAAATGTTTTCTAGTGATTTCTTTCGCAAAAGTGATGAAGATCTTAAAATGATTGGTGTTTATTCTATTGATTCCTTGTTTAGTAAAGTTAGGATTGATGAAAAAGGGACTGGAGAAGAGTCAACATTAGGTAGAAGGCATCCCAATATTTCGGGGTGAAAATCTTATTGAGAAAATTGATGAAAGTGGGTTTGAAGAGGTCAAAACTTTAACTAGTGATGTGCCCACTCTTTTGGATTACAAAGACTTCAATTATGATAGTTGCTCTTTGATTGATTGTATATCTTTGTTGCAATCCATGATAAATTCACCCTATGCTTATGAACAAAATAAAGCTTTTACTAAACATATTGTTATTGCTATGATGAAAGCTCTTGAAGAAAAACTGGAATTAGAAGTTTCAATTTCTAGAAAATTGCATGATGAGTGGGAACCTACTATCAAAGTCAAGATTAAAAATTATGAATGTTTTGCTTTGTGTGACTTGGGTGCTAGTGTTTCTACAATTCCGAAATCTTTATGTGATGTGCTTGGTTTTACCGATCTTGAAGATTGTTCTTTAAATTTGCACTTGGCGGATTCTACTATTAAAAAGCCTATGGGAAGAATTAATGATGTTCTTATTCTTGCAAATAGGAATTATGTGCCCATAGATTTTATTGTTCTTGATATTGATTGCAATCCGTCTTGTCCAATTATTCTTGGTAGACCGTTTTTACGCACTATCGGTACCGTGATTGATATGAAAGACGGCAATATTAAGTTCCAATTTCCTTTGAGGAAGGGTATGGAACACTTTCCTAGAACAATAATTAGGCCACCATATGAATCAATCATGAGGGCATCTCATGAATCTCGAACCAAAGATGACAAAACTTAGATCCTTGCTTTATGCCTAGCTAAGGGCGTAAAACTATAGCGCTTGTTGGGAGGCAACCCAATGAATAAAATTTATATTTTGCTTTTTTCTTTCTGTTCTTGAGTGTTAGCACAATGATGCTACTGTTATGATTGTGGTTTTTTGTGTTTTAGTTAGTGTTTGTGCCAAGTAAAGCCTTTAGCATCTTCTTGGGTGATAGTTGTTTGATCTTGCTGAAAAATAGAAACTTTTACGCTCACGAAAACAATTCTCATTTTTTACCAGAGCGTGATAAAATACCAATTTCAATTGCAGTAGATCAATATACAAATTGCTCAGGTCGTCCTAATTTTTCAGAATTTTTTGAGTTCCATAAGTTTTCGAAATAGTCAGATTGCTACACACTATTCAGTTTTGACAGATTCTGTTTTGTTTGCGTTGTGTGCTTATTTTGATGGCTCTATTGTTTTCTTTGATGAGTTTTTGCCATAGAAAAATTGCAATACAATAGATCTAATGCAAAAACAAAATATGAATTGGTTTGGTACAGTACTTATAGTAGTGATTTGCTTTCTTACACTAACGGATCTCACGAAGGTTTTGTTGAGTTTTGTGTGATTGAAGTTTTCAAGTTGTGGGGTATCTTACAATGGATGAAGGAATAAAGGATAGAAGAGCCTAAGCTTGGCGAAGCTTGGGGATGCCCCCAAGTGGCATCCCCTCTTTCTTTTAACGACCATCGGTATTTTACTCGAAGCCATATTTTTATTCGTCACATAATATGTGTTTTGCTTGGAGCGTCTTGTATGATATGAGTCTTTGCTTGTTTTATTTTGTGTTTTAAGTCTTGATCCCTTACTTGACACACCTATTGAGAGAGCCAAAATCTTCACTTAAATTTTTATGAGCAATGGACTTGCTCTAGTGCTTCACTTATATCTTTTTGAGCACGGTGTGCTTAGTATTTTTGAAGAAATGCTCTCTTGCTTCACTTAGATTTATTTGAGAGTTAGTAAAAAATTAAGAAATTCTCTCTTGCTTCACTTAAATTAATTTGAGAGAAAGAAAGAAAAATATTATGCTCATGATATTCACTTATATTTGTTGGAGCTTGTCAAAATCAGCACATAAAAATTAGTCCCAAAGTGATAGATATCCAAGAAGATATGATAAAAACTTTCATGAAGATCATTGGACAAAAAAAACTTGATTCTTAGTAATAGTTTTGAGATATGATGATGTGATATGTGAGTTATGTTGATGAGTAATTATGCTTTAGTAAGAATATTGGTGTTAAGGTTTGTGATTCCCTATGCATGTACGAAAGTCAATAATCATGCAATGAAATTATATCCTACTTGTGGTGCATTATTCGATGTTATTTATGCTTAATGCTTTCTTATGGGATTATTCGTTTCTTGGTTGGTCGCTTCTCAATCTTTTGCTAGCCTTCATTTTGCACTAAGTATGATCTCTACTTGTGCATCCAAAAACCCTTAAACTAGTTTTGCCACATGAGTCCACTATATCTACCTATATGCGGTATTCTTTTGCCGTTCTAAGCAAATTTGTATGTGCCATCTCTAATTTTCAAAATAAACTTCTCTTTTGTGTGTTCGTACCGCTCGCGAGCTGGTGAGGGGTGGCTAATATTTTCCATGCTAGATGTGATATTCTCACGATGAGTGTTTATTGACTTGTCATTGCACGAGAGTAAGGCAAAGGTATTAGGGATGCCCAGTCCCGAAATGAAAAATGAATTTACATTATGTTGTCAAATAATAAATTCCTTGGAAAGTGTTGGTATGGAGGGAAATTGTGGATACGGCTAGCCATGGAAAGTGAAAGCATGGTTGAAAAAGGAATAAACTTTATTTTCTGTTTGGGAACCGCCTATGATATATCTAGCATGGAAAGTGTTGGGAACTCTAAGTCGTTTTCATTGGTGGGATGGATACACCTCCCAAAATGTTTTTATCTCTAAGTTTTTCGCTTTGAGCTCTGGCACCCCTACAAATCCCTACTTCCCTCTGCGAAGGGCCTTTCTTTTACTTTATGCAATTTTTATTTTTGAAATTGAGTCTCCATCTTATCTTACAAAAGCACCAACTAGGAGGCAATATGATCGTACTTAAGTATTGGGTGTAACTAATATTCGAGTGTGTTTAATGAATGGATCAATGTTTGAGCATGATGGGCTAGGGATAACTTATTTTAGCGTTGATATTTTGAAAGACATGGTTCCTTGTTGATATGCTTGAGTATTTAAATTATCATGTCAAAACTAGACTATTGCTTTGAACAATACAAAAGTCCAAATGTCCACGCTATAAAGAAAAGAATGTGATATGACATGATAGGCACCATTCCACATCAAAAATTATGTTTTTATCACTTCCCTACTCGAGGACGAGTAGGAGTTAAGCTTGGGGATGCTGATACGTCTCCAACGTATCTATAATTTTGGATTTCCATGCTGTTATATTATCAATCTTGGATGTTTTATAATCATTTTATAGTCATTTTATATCATTTTTTGGTACTAACCTATTGACATAGTGCCAAGTGCCAGTTGCTGTTTTTCCATGTTTTTTACATCGCAGAAAATCAATATCAGACGGAGTCCAAATGCCCCAAAACTTTACGGAGAAATTTTATGGGCCAGAAGGAACACAACGGGCCCTGGCTGCGCCTGGGGGTGCCCCGAGGGAGGCACAACCCACCAGGGCGCGCAAGGAGGCTCAGGCGCGCCCTGGTGGGTTGTGCCCACCTCGGGTTCCCCCCGGACCGCCTCTTTGCTCTATTAATACCCCAATATTTCCAGAACACTAGGGGAGTCGACGAAATATTCATCCAGCCGCCGCAGTGTCCAGAACCACCAGATCCAATCTAGACACCATCTCGGATGGGGTTCACCACCTCCATTGGTGCCTCTCCGATGATGCGTGAGTAGTTCTTTGTAGACCTTCGGGTCCATAGTTAGTAGCTAGATGGCTATCTCTCTCTCCCTCTCTCTAAATTCTCAATACAATGGTCTCTTGGAGATCCATATGATGTAACTCTTTTGCGGTGTGTTTGTTTTGATCGATGAACTTTGAGTTTATGATCAGATCTATCTTTTTATATCCATGAAAGTATTTGAGTTTCTTTGATCTCTTTTATGCATGATCTCTTATAGCCTCGTATTTCTTCTCCGATATTTTGGTTTTATTTGGCCAACTTGATCTATTTATCTTGCAATGGGGTGAGGTGCTTTGTAGTGGGTCCGATCTTATGGTGCTTGATCCCAGTGACAGAAAGGGAACCGACACGTATGTATCGTTGCTACTAAGGATAAAACGATGGGGTATATCTCTACATAGATAGATCTTGTCTACATCATGTCATCGTTCTTATTGCATTACTCCGTTTTTCCATGAACTTAATACACTAGATGCATGCTGGATAGCGGTCGATGTGTGGAGTAATAGTAGTAGATGCAGGTAGGAGTCGGTCTACTAATCTTGGACGTGATGCCTATATAATGATCATTGCCTGGATATCTTCATGAGTATTAGAAGTTCTATCAATTGCCCAACAGTAATTTGTTCACCCACCGTTCGCTATTTTTCTCGAGAGAAGCCACTAGTGAAACCTACGGCCCCGGGTCTCTTTCTCATATATTTGCCTTTGCTATCTACTTTTCCTTTGCTTTTATTTTCAAATCTATTAAACTAAAAATACAAAAATACCTTGCTGCAATTTTTCCTTATTTATTTTATTTAGCGTTCGATCTATCAATTTACTACAAAATTATCTCACGTATGTTTGCCTATCTTCAGGCGCCGTACCCCGGAAGGGATTGACAACCCCTTTAACACGTCGGGTTGTGAGGATTTGTTATCTGTCTGCAGGGGCTGTTTACGTTGTATTGCTTGGTTCTCCTACTTGTTCGATAACCTTGGTTTCATATCTGAGGGAAATACCTACCGCCGCTGTGTTGCATCATCCCTTCCTCTTTGGGGAAATACCGACGTAGCTTCAAGTGACATCAAACAGCATGCAACAATCAAAATTATAGATATGTTGGAGACGTATCAGCATCCCCAAGCTTAACTCATGCTCGTCCTCGAGTAGGTAAGTGATAAAAACAGAATTTTTGATGTGGAATGCTGCCTAATGCTACCTCTTGAGCACTGCGTTGGTTTTCCCTTGAAGAGGAAAGGGTGATGCAGCAAAGTAGCGTAAGTATTTCCCTCAGTTTTTGAGAACCAAGGTATCAATCCAGTAGGAGGCCACACGCAAGTCCCTCGTACCTACACAAACAAATAAGAACCTTGCAACCAACGCGATAAAGGGGTTGTCAATCCCTTCACGGCCATTTGCAAAAGTGAGATCTGATAGAGATGATAAGATAATATTTTTGCTATTTTTATGATAAAGATTAAAAGTAAAGATTGCAAAATAAATGGTGCCAGAAATAGCTTGTTGACGGGAGATTAATATGATGGAAAATAGACCCATGGGCCATAGGTTTCACTAGTGGCTTCTCACAAGATAGCATAAGTATTACGGTGGGTGAACAAATTACTGTCGAGCAATTGATAGAAAAGTGCATAATTATGAGAATATCTAGGCATGATCATGTATATAGGCATCACGTCCGCGACAAGTAGACCGACTCCTGCCTGCATCTACTACTATTACTCCACACATCGACCGCTATCTAGCATGCATCTAGAGTATTAAGTTCATAAGAACAGAGTAACGCATTAGGTAAGATGACATGACGTAGAGGGATAAACTCATGCAATATGATATAAACCCCATCTTTTTATCCTCTATGGCAACAATACAATACGTGTCGTTTCCCCTACTGTCACTGGGATCAAGCACCGCATGATTGAACCCAAAGCTAAGCACTTCTCCCATTGCAAGAAAGATCAATCTAGTAGGCCAAACCAAAATGATAATTCGAAGAGACTTGCAAAGATAACCAATCATACATAAAAGAATTCAGAGAAGATTCAAATATTGTTCATAGATAATCTGGATCATAAACCCACAATTCATCGGATCTCAACAAACACACCGCAAAAAGAGTTACATCAAATAGATCTCCAACAGGATCGAGGAGAACTTTGTATTGAGATCCAAAGAGAGAGAGAAGAAGCCATCTAACTAATAACTATGGACCCGAAGGTCTGTGGTAAACTACTCACACATCATCGGAGAGGCTATGGTGTTGATGTAGAAGCCCTCCGTGATCGACGCCCCCTCCGGCAGAGCGCCGGAAAAGGCCCCAAGATGGGATCTCACGGGTACAGAAGGTTGCGGCGGTGGAATTAGGTTTTCGTGGTGCTCCTCGATGGTTTTGGGGTATGTAGGTATATATAGGAGGAAGAAGTAGGTCGGTGGAGCCACAAGGGTGAAGGGCGCGCCCAGGGGGGTAGGCACGCCCCCTGCCACGTGGCCTCCTCGTATGTTTCTTGACGTCCACTCCAAGTCCTCTGGATCACGTTTGTTCCAAAAATCACGCTCCCGAAGGTTTCATTCCGTTTGGACTCCGTTTGATATTATTTTTCTGCGGAACACTGAAATAGGCAAAAAAAATAGCAATTTGGACTGGGCCTTGGGTTAATAGGTTAGTTCCAAAAATAATATAAAAGTGTATAATAAAGCCCATTAAATATCCAAAACAATCAAAAATTATGGATACGTTGGAGATATATCACCTAACATGTCATCTCATATTCTTTTCTTTATAGCATGGACATTTGGACTTTTATATGATTCAAAGCAATAGTCTAGTTTTGACATGATGACTTAAATACTCAAGCATATTAACAAGCAACCATGTCTTTCAAAATATCAATGCTAAAATAAGTTATCCCTAGCCCATCATGCTCAATCATTGATCCATTCATGAAACATACTCGCATATTAACTACACCCAATACTCAAGTACGATCATAATGCCTCCTAGTTGGTGCTTTTATAAGAGAAGATGGCAAATTGAAAATAAAAATTGCATAAAGTAAAAGAAAGGCCCTTCACGGAGGGAAGTAGGGATTTGTAGAGGTGCCAGAGCTCAAAGCGAAAAACTTAGAGATAAAAACATTTTGGGAGGTGTGCCTTTCCCACCAACAAAAACGACTTAGAGTTCCCCTCACCATGAGAATATATCATAGGAGGTTCCCAGACATAAAATAAAGTTTATTCCTTTTCCACCATACTTTCACTTTTCATGGCTAGCCGAATCCACAGTTGCCTTCCATACCAACACTTTTTAAGGAATTTATTATTTGACAACATAAAATAAATTCATTTTTCATTTCGGGACTGGGCATCCCTAATACCTTTTCCTTACTCTCGTGCAATGACAAGTCAATAAACACTCATCATGAGAATAACACATCTAGCATGAAAACTATTAGCCACCCCTCACCACCTCACGAGCGGTACGAACACACAAAAGAGAAGTTTACCACATATAGGTAGATATAGTGGACTCATGTGGCAAAACTAGTTTAAAGGTTTTTGGATGCACAAGTAGTGATCACACTTAGTGCAAAATGAAGGCTAGCAAAAGATTGAGAAGCGACCAACCAAGAAACGAATAATCTCATAAGCGAGCATTAAGCATAATTAACACCGAATAATGCACCACAAGTAGGATATAATTTCATTGCATGACTATTGACTTTCATGCTTGCATAGGGAATCACAAACCTTAACACCAATATTCTTACTAAAGCATAATTACTCATCAACATGACTCGCATATCACATCATCATATCTCAAAACTATTACAAGGAATCAAGTTTATTTTGTCCAATGATCTTCATGAAAGTTTTTATTATATCCTTCTTGGATATCTATCACTTTGGGACTAATTTTCATGTGTTGCTTTTGATAAGCTCAAACAAATATAAGTGAAGATCATGAGTATAATATTTCTTTCTCTCAAAATAATTTAAGTGAAGCCAGAGAGAATTTCTTGAAAATTTTACTAACTCTCAAATAAATCTAAGTGAAGCAAGAGATCATTTCTTCAAAAATACTAAAGCACACCGTGCTTAAAAATATATAAGTGAAGCACTAGAGCAAATCCATAGCTCATAAAAATTTAAGTGAAGCATAGAGAGCAATTCTAACAAGTCATGGCATAATTTTGGCTCTCTCAAATAGGTGTGTTCAGCAAGGATTCAAGACTTAAAAAGCAAAACAAAACAAGAATATCATACAAGACGCTCCAAGCAAAACTCATTGTATGTGACGAATAAAAATGTAGCTTCAAGTAAAATACCGATGGTCATTAGAAGAAAGAGGGGATGCCACTCAGGGCATCCCCAAGCTTAGTTGCTTGCTTCTCTTTGGATAATAACTTGGGTGCCATGGACATCCCCAAGCTTAGGCTCTTCTTACTCTTTACTAGTGGTTGGGGCGCGACCTGGGCGCGCCTCCTCTGCGGTCCTTTGCGCACCTACCTTGATTGTGCAGTTGTGAACGTGCATATGCGTGCCAGAGTAGCTCAATTGTTAAAATATAAATAGAGTTAACACAAGCTTAGCAGAAAAGTGTTCAATCATCAGGCATATCAAGTTAATAGGTCCATATTATCATATAGTATGTGACAGTCTTACAAGGTGGATGATAGAGCACAACATTAAATTGAAATCAAAGCCTAACATGCTCCAAAAGATAGGCAAGGAGAAGAGGAATGGCAATCAGGTGGTCAGCAAACCCCTTGTACAAACTTCAAAAGATTAAATCCCTACTCATGGAAGAAAGAGAAAAAAATTCTAGGAAAACAGAAGGATTGGAGGACATGGGAGCAGTCAAACCAAAGGATCTTCTGATTGCTGCATCGCCGACATCCACGCGAGCCACATCTCGCTGGAATTGTCCAAGCCGTATTCTTCCATCGCACCACCACTTCATGTGTTTGTCGTCAGGCCTGGCTCCTCATCTTGAAGCACAACATGCTTGGGTCTGTGCCATTATCTTGCGGCTTGAAATTATCTGAAACCAACGGCATTATGGTTAGATAAAATGCATCTGAGAGTATGGATTGACATGCCAAGTATCACACGGCAGTCCACATAATAAATATACAGGACTACAGAGATTGCTTCTATAACACATGGCCGACAGTAGAAATATCAAAGCACCAACCTCACAGTTAAGGGATCCACCCTCCTCTAGAGACAACTTGGCATCCCGAAGACAATCATTTTTTGGCATACAACTCGATTGCACCATTTGATGTGCTGAGCTCATCCAACCACATTGGCCTGCTACCAGGAGCACAAGCATTGCATCGCCATTCGCCAAAACACTTCACGAGATCTCCCTTTCTATAGTTCTATTTCCTGCCATCCATCATGTCCATCATGCTCGATCATACCCTTGCTAGCACATTTCCCTGGTGGAAAGAATCATGTATTAGAGTCGTAACCATGGCATTGCTTAGCTCGGTGCTATTTCAGAAAATTATCCTACAGAACTACTAGCATATACATAATATGATTAAAAATAGCACAGTTTGATGCTATGCTTTTGAATTGAACATCACAATTACCTAGATTATTTATTTAACATGGAGATTAGAAAATGGATAGAACATCAGCTCTTTTTCGTCCCTAATACAAACATCACTCAAAGAGAGTTTAACAAAGACTTCGAATTTAGCATATACAATACAAAATGACATTGAAATTCACTCCTGAATTCCAATAACCGATAATCTTGCTTTTTAATTGGGCCGTTAATTTTTCATAAAGTATATGCTTGAAGTTGTTGATTAAGAGCGCACTGTGAGAAGATCTTTGAATTTAAGTTCCAATCCAACAAATGGAAACTAAGTAGTACAGATCCTTAATTGCTAAAAAGCGCAGGAAGATGAGCGCCTCATGAAGGATATGGGAATGGATGCATAAAAATTCTCCATGAGAATTTTTCTAGGTATGATATTTTTTAGGATGGATAAAGGTATGTAAAGTACAGGATATAACACTCACAGGGTTAAATGACTCTGCTCCGTCAACGCCCACATAGACTGAATAATCCCCCAGCCTGCAAATCCCAAAAGGCATTGTTATCGGGCTAATTCGAACTGCGATAACCAATTCAATAGAAAACTAAATGGTGCTTTAGTGCTTCACCTCTGTAGTAATACTACGTAGGGGTCAGCGCCAGCATACATGTTGGCATTCTTGTACTCCTGCTGCCCTATTGTTGCCCACTGCCCTGCGGACGACACCTGAGGGTTTGGAGATGCCACCACATCATTCAGCCTGCCATTGGGTGCTGCCGAGACCTGCACCACGATCCAAATTCAGACAATGGAACGCCACCATAACATGCAGCAACATAGCTCAATGGTACAGCGGACAAATGAACGCCACCATAACATCATATTAGCAAAACAAATGAGCATGCGGAACACATCTGGCAGAAACACTTAATAAACAACAATATAATTTATTTGTGAACACAATCATTAGCAGCCAATAGATAGACTTAATCTTATTAGAAATAGGATAGTTTGATTTCATAACATAATTGTGTTATTACATGAGGCACAAAATCTGAAGCATTTCAATCTACACTCCAAATAACAATAGCCAACGGCATGACTAATAGACTATCAAGGAAAAACATGAGGTTCATTTGTTTCTTTAGGCAACAAAAATATAAGATAGAATGTCTTCCTGTAGATTAGCAACATGAGGGATATATGAGCATACAAGGTGTACTCCAACTTAGATTGCACCACACACCTCCATTAGCGAAATGACCCATGGCAGTATAGTATCAGGAAAGTGAAGTACATCAAAATTTTGTAAGATACTAAGAGCACATGATAAGCTCACATAAAAAAATAGTAAGATATGGATTTCTTGAATGTCAACAAAGTAATTGGAATTCCAAAAGTATGACGTCTTAATTATTACACAGATTAGAGATATCCATGGCAACCATGTAAAAATCTGATGCTATTAAGTATCTTGAAAATCTTTGTAGCTGCAAAGCATACTACAGATGAGAACACCATATGCAACAAAGTTAGTGCCACTAGATATGGGAAGTTGATCTCTTTCGAGGATAACACCCACTGTAAATCAGGGCAAACAAAAACACTTAACAATGCTGCAAAAATATGAAATGGATATTTGTCATAGAAATAGAATCCATCATCAGTACTTATAAGCACAATAGCACATCAATGAAATTATGATAGCACTCCCGAACAAAGCATCACAAATAGAAGTATGTTGGAAAGAGGTTTCTCAATCTTTTTAGCGACGCATTCCGCAGTAGACCAGGTCACGGCGGTCAGTGGCGACGCCGACGACTGATAGGTGTGTGACGAAGAGGGAGGGGAAATAGTGCCTCCATCCTCCTAAGAATAATGCTAGCTAAAAATTGCACGTATGCAAGCTAATACCTTATTACAAAAGCAGAATGACCTGTGTAATGGTGTTTTGGACACCTACAGGGCATTATAATGGGTAAGCCGACATACAAATCTCAGAGAACCATATGAGATTCAGAGGTAGGTTGCTATTTGTAGTGTTTCTAAACAGAGGTGGTGATGTATTGTTTGAAATTTCGAAAACCAGCATCATCTAATCAATGTAATTACACTTGAAAAAATTTCATATTTTATCAGGGCACATCACTTTATTCACTCTCGGTGATATCATGCATGTCCTTCAGTTTATTCATATGATCATGGGCATGGTGTGTTTGGATTAACTAAGCAAACATATGAAACTGTGTACTTGCACAACGTTAGATCATCACTCGCATAACTGAAGAACATTGCATGGCAGCAAAATTCTTGGACGAAGTTTATTCAAATGAAGGTACCAGTTACCCATTCATGAATCCACTTCACATTGTACCAAAAAAACATGCCCTTCCATATTTTTCTGTTTTGATATTACCATGCACAGATATCGGATGGCAGTAAAATCGAACATGCATTTGGGTCGTTAATGTCAGGTGTATTGTTAAAAAAGACCGGTGTGCTAATATTCGCTGCATCGGTTCAATTAGGAAAACGTTCATCGCATCATAAAGACCGGTGTACTAATATTCTTTTGAGACTTATATTTAGGAATGTAGTGTCAGTGCTACATCTACCTGGCACTTCTGGTGAACCTTTCCCACAGATTTAGAGGAAGGACATATTCATACTGAAAACCAATAGAAAGTAGGCTAGTTAAATCTCAAAATGATATCTCCCACGATATTTAGAGTACAGTCAAGACCATTAAGCATTTGGGTTGAATAGATTTGCATACAAAATAAATATGCAGGCTGGCATATGTTGATAAAATAAGCTGCCCCCTGATGACGCTACAGAAATAGCAAGTGTATAGTTTCAACTTTCACTAACACTGAAGACTTAAGCTCATGAATATTTTTTCTCAAACACACAACTAAATGTGTGTTTCCTCAGTTACCTCAGGAATTTACAAATACTGTAAAAAAACTACAAAGCATGAACAAAGAAGGCTCCAAAAGAAAGTATGTTTAATGATGATATAACCTGGTAAGTTAAATCCTCAATGGCTAAAATGGCAGCCACAGAAAGAGCATATCTTAACAAAGTACCTCGTAGAGCACCCTACAACAAACCTCTAAAATGATTAGCTGTATTCAATCATTCTCAGTGCCTACAGAAATAAAATCATAAATAGTAATCAGGACAAACTGTTTTTTGCAGAAGTGCACTCTAAATTCAGATCTAACATTTTCAAAAATACAGTGATGCTGAAGAGGAGATAGCTTGCACAGATTTGAAGAAGTCACCATCATCCCGCATTGGCCATCCTAGTGAGAAACAATTAGATGTACTGAAACAGAGTAGGATCTATTAGAGAAAATTTGAAAACGTGTGTCGGTATGTGACCAGAAAATAAGGCCATAAAGAGACCACAAGCACTCATTTAGATAATCATAATTACACCATGTTGAATGTGGTGTTTTCCCATGCTGGATTTTTTTCTACCTCCTACCAAATATAAGAGAACCATCTCCATCACCAAGAAGCTTCTTCCTTTCTTACAAGGGTATATGTTGGACCCAGAGACATTTTTTTTCTTGCATCATTATGGGAATCCACTGCCCTGACCCCCTTCTCTGTATCTGTCTTTTACATATTTTGTTAGCCATGAAATTTGTAGCAAAAATTTTAAGAAGCAAACTATGACAGAAAAGTGTGAAGCATAGTGACAACAGAATTAGCTCACCCCTTCATACTACTATAGAGTCAAGTATTTTTATATGATCTCTGGTCAGTGTAAGCTGATCTTTAATTCCAAAGGCAAGTGCACCATCGGCATGTGCTTCTGCAAAAATGATCACTGAAGCAATCATACCAGAAACCCATGAAAATGATCTATAGTGTGTACAACAAGAACAAGGGAAAAAAGGACCACAAATGGGCATCCAACACGACCTCGGCCAGCAGCGGCGAACTTTTACATTGTTCAAATCGACGTGCATGTATAATAGGCAACAACAGAATTTATTTATAAACACAATTATTAGCATCCAACGGACACTTCAAGTTTTTAGAAATAGGAAAGTTTGATTTCATATCATAAATTGTGTTCTTTCATAAGGCACAAAATCTAAAGCATTTCAATCTATACTCCAAATAACAATAGCAAACACCATGACTAATAGAATATAAGGGGAAAACATGAGGTTCATTTGTAGCAAAAAAAATTAAGATATAGTGCCTTTCTGCATATTAGCAACAGGAGGGATATAGATGACCATACAAGTTGTACTCCAACTTAGATTGCACCATACACCTACATTAGCCATAAAACTTAGGAATAGTGCAGCCTATTTTCAGGATGGAAACTGCAACTTCTTCAGCTTTAGCTTCCCAGATTTGTTTTCTTAGAGTAAAGTGAAAGATAATCAAAACAAGACTTTATAGATAATCAAAATAAGAACTCATTCTGGCGAATTTAAGGTCATACTCTTATCATGACTTGCAGGGCAGGGACAAGTTCATGCTTACCATACGCACACGAAGGGTTTAAAAACATGGTATAATTACCTAAAATGTGCAGGTGAATTTCCAGTTTGCTCCTTTATGTTAGTAGCCTTGTCCAATGGAAATTTGAGACATGTCATCCACCGAGATCAGGAATAGCCAAGTCAAAGGGGAGACAAAGTGGGGTTTGGGAAGAAGGAGCCATGGCCCGTGAAGCAAGACAGAAACTTTACCCTTGGGGTAACTACATAGCTCCTCATGGGCATGTCAAGATCAATAGGGAGGGGGCGGGGGTAGCAAGTGACCGTACGTAGGCTCCAGGATGAGCTGCTGGCCGGCGAGCGCGTTGTCGACCTGGTCGACCTCGGCCAGTAGCAGAGACCTTCCGTGTGTGCAAGGTCGACGACGGGGATGCTGGCTCCATGGACGTCCTCCTCTGGGCATGGCTGCTACCCGGCGGCGCGGGCGCGGGCGCGCTAGCTCTCTTCTGCGGCGAAGCCTGCATGGCGAGGGGACGTGGCGGCGCGGGAGCTCCTGGTGCGAGATGGAGAGGCCGCGAGCATGGGGAGGGCGGCAGCGGCAACCCTAGCTGTGGGAGAGGGAGGAGAGGGGCGTGTGTTTTGGGAGAGGAAAGGAAAAGGGATCGAGATGATGTTCTGTCTCTCTATTTCTTCTCGACAAAGCGAACGAGAAGCGTCGGGCGTTCTTTTTTGTGACATGGACACAATGAGACATTCAGTTGGCCACCATGAATAGAAATGCCCCTTCTGATGTGGACAAGGCGAGCTAGCACCATTTACGTGACTGTTAATGGATTGAATCCCTTCATCCATCATAAGATAACCCAAAACTTGAAAACTTCAATCACACAAAACTACAACAAAACCTTCGTGAGATCCGTTGGTATAAGAAAACAAATCACTAATATAAGTACTGTATCAAACCAATTCATATTTTATTTTTGCATTATATCTACCGTATTCCAACTTTTCTATGGAAAAACTCATCAAAGAAAATCATATAGTCATCAAAACAAGCACACAACGCAAAGAAAACAGAATCTGTCAAAAACAGAACAGTCTGTAGTAATCTGGATATTTCGAATACTTCTGTAACTTCAAAAATTCTGAAAAAATTAGGACGACCTGAGCAATTTGTATATTAATCTTCTGCATAAAGAATGGCTATTTTATCACACCCTGTGATTTTTAACAATTGTTTTTCTGAGTGCAAAAGTTTCTGTTTTTCAGCAAGATCAAACAACTATCACCCAAGAAGATCCTAGAGGCTTTGCTTGGCACAAACACTAATTAAAACACAAAAAACACAATCATAACAGTATCATAATTGTGCAAGCACTCAAGAACAGAAAGCAAAAAGTAAAAATAAATTTTATTCATTGGGTTACTTCCCAACAAGCGCTATAGTTTTACGCCCTTAGCTAGGCATAGATTTCAATGATGCTCACATGAAAGATAGTAATTGAAACATGAAGAGAGCATCATGTAGCACGTGAGAACACATTTAAGTCTAACATACTTCCTATTCATAGGCATTTTATAAGCAAACAAATTATCAAAAGAAGCAAAGACTAGCATACGCAAGGAAGAAGGATAAAACATAGACAATCTCAACATGACGAGAGGTAATTTAGTAGCATGAAAATTTCTACAACCATGTTTCCCTCTCTCATAATAATTATATGTGGGATCATATTTAAATTCAAAAATATAGCTATCACATAACATATTCTCTATATGATCCACATGCATGCAACGTTGACACTCTTCCAAAATAGTGGGATTATCATAAATAAAGTGATGGCCTCTCCAAACCCACTTTTGTCGAAAATTTCATAAGATTGAGCACTCCCCAAATATGTGGGATTATTTTTAGCTAAAATTGACACTCTTCCAAACCCACTTTTAATATTTTCACATGCATATTCATCATGAGGTTTAAATAAATTTTCAAGATCATCAGAATCATTATCACCCCAATCATGATCATTGCAATAAGTAGTGGACATAGCAATATTAGCATCCCCAAGCTTGGGGTTTTGCATATCATTAACACATTTGACATTAATAAAATTTATAATAACATCATTGCAATCATGCTTCTCATTCAAGGAGCTATCATGAATCAGTTTATAAATTCCTTCGTTAAACAGTTCATCACAATTTTCAGATTCATAAATCTCAAGCAAAACTTCATAAAGATAATCTAGTGAACTCAATTCACTAGCAATTGGTTCATCATAATTGGATCTTTTGAAAAGATTGGCAAGTGTATGAGGATAACAATTGAGTTTTAGCAAGCGAAGATGCAAGCAAATAAAAGGCACATGGTAACACAAGCAAGGAGAGCAAACAAGAGATCTGACAAGAAAAAGGCGAACGAAAAAGAGGCCGAATAAAACAGCAAATTTTTCTGAAGGGGGCGGAGATGAAAACGAGAGGCAAATGACAAATAATGTAAATTGTGAGGAGATGAGATTTGTGATTAGGAACCTGGTATATGTTGAAGATCCTCCCCGGCAACGGCGCCAGAAATTCCTTTTGATGCGGCTTGAAGCTACGTCGGTATTTCCCCAAGGAGGAAGGGATGATGCAGCACAGCAACGGTAGGTATTTCCCTCAGTGATGAAACCAAGGTTATCGAACCAGTAGGAGAACCAAGCAACACAACGTAAACAACACCTGCACACAAATAACAAATACTCGCAACCCGACGTGTAAAAGGGGTTGTCAATCCCTTTTGGGTAGCGGCGCCCAAGATAGGCAAATGGACGTGAGAGAGTTGTAAATATTGATAGATCCAACGCCAAATAAAATAAATTGCAGCAAGGTATTTTTGTATTTTTGGTTTAATAGATCTGAAAATAAAAGGAAAATAAAATAGATCGCAAAGGCAAATAATATGAGAAAGAGACTCGAGGGTCGTAGGTTTCACTAGTGGCTTCTCTCGAGAAAATAGCAAATGGTGGGTGAACAAATTACTGTTGGGAAATTGATACAACTTCAAATAATCATGACAATATCCAGGCAATGATCATTATATAGGCATCACGTCCAAGATTAGTAGACCGACTCCTACCTGCATCTACTACTATTACTCCACACGTCGACCGCTATCCAGCATGCATCTAGTGTATTAAGTTCATGGAGAAACAGAGTAATGCAATAAGAACGATGACATGATGTAGACAAGATCTATTTATGTAGAAATAGACCCGATCGTTTTATCCTTGGTAGTAACGATACATACGTGTCGGTTCCCTTTCTGTCACTAGGATCAAGCACCGTAAGATCGAACCCACTACAAAGCACCTTTTCCCATTGCAAGATAAATAGATCAAGTTGGCCAAACAAAACCCAAATATCGGAGAAGAAATACGAGGCTATAAGCAATCATGCATATAAGATATCAAAGAAGACTCAAATAACTTTCATGGATAAAAAGATAGATCTGATCATAAACTCAAAGTTCATCCGATCCCAACAAACACACTGCAAAAAGAGTTACATCATATGGATCTCCAAGAGACCATTGTATTGATAATCAAAAGAGAGAGAAAGCCATCTAGCTACTAACTACGGACCCATAGGTCTACAAAGAACTACTCACGCATCATCGGAGAGGCACCAATGGAAGTGGTGAACCCCTCCGTGATGGTGTCTAGATTGGATCTGGTGATTCTAGACTCTGCGGCAGCTGGAATTGATTTCCGTTGACTCCCCTAGGGTTTCTGGAATATTGAGGTATTTATAGAGCAAAGAGTCGGTTCAGGGGGCACCCGAGGTGGGCACAACCCACCAGGGCACGCCTAGGCCTCCTGGCGCTCCCTGGTGGGTTGTGCCCCCCTCGGAGCACCCCCCACCAGGCGCTTCTTTGGCCCACTGGATGTCTTCTAGTCCAAAAAAATCCACAAAAAGTTTCGCTGCGTTTGGACTCCGTTTGGTATTGATTTCCTGCGATGTAAAAAACATGCAGAAAACAGCAACTGGCAATAGGCACTATGTCAATAGGTTAGTACCAAAAAATGATATAAAACGACTATAAAATGATTATAAAACATCCAAGAATGATAATATAACAACATGGAACAATAAAAAATTATAGATACGTTGGAGACGTATCACTCCACATGTCGGCGTTCATCGTCGTGTGTGAGGCTCTTCTCCGCATCCCGCCACACTTCGGCCTATGGCTCAAGGTTTTCAATCTGAAGACGAAGGTAGTCGACGAACATGGCGGACTGTGGCGGGGCCATGGTAAGCAAGCTCCCCAACGCTGTCTGGCCCAAAGGGGCATTCGTTCAGACTATCAAGGTGTGGCGGCAGGAGTGGTTCTACATCACCGAACCCCGCGACGCCAAATGGGCGGCCACGCCTGACTTCAGATCCGGACCCCCCACGAGACTCACCTCATGGACCGCCAAGGGCCTTGATTGGGGATCCCAACCGGAGGTGAAGATGCTACAGAAACACATCTCCAACGTGTTGGGTACAAACACTGGTCTCACAAATGTGATTCAAGTGATGCTCTTTCACCGTGTCCTTCCCTACCAACTCCGGGCATCCCCCATGTGGGACTTCAATCTGGAGGAGCCACGGACCTTCAAGCGCTTCTTCGGCACCACGCGTGAAGACATATGGAAGCAGCTCTTCAAGGCCCAAAAAGGTTGGCCGATGAAGACCGAGGACATCGGACTCGACAGTGAGAACCCGGCCTTGGTGGTAAGCATAATCTGTCCGAAGACTTATCCGGTCAATACTTCAAATATAATAAAGATTATATCGCATGCCTTCCGTACAGGGCTGGACGGCGAAGGCGGAGCGGACCAACTGTCCGGCGCTGCTGCCTGAGAACCCGGCCATCCCCAGCTAACAAAGATGTTGGTCCCGGCGCCGGAGAAGAAGGCCAAGAAGAAGAAAGGCAAGGAGGCCAAGGGCAGCCCCCGCCACAAAGGTCCTTCGGACGCAGTGTCCGGAGAGACCGAAGCCCTCTCTTCCCACGAGGGAGACGAGGAAGAAGAGGAGGAGGTGGAAAGCAACTCCCCCCATAAGGGGAAGAAGAAGAAGAAGAAGAAGAAGAAGAAGAGGAAGAAGAAGAAGAGGAAGAAGAAGAAGAGGAAGAAGAAGAAGAAGAAGAGGAAGAAGAAGAAGAGGAAGAAGAATAAGAGGAAGAAGAAGAAGAGGAAGAAGAAGAAGAAGAAGAAGAAGAAGAGGAAGAAGAAGAAGAAGAAGAAGAAGAAGAAGAAGAAGAGGAAGAAGAAGAAGAGGAAGAAGAGGAAGAGGAGGAGGAAGAAGAAGAAGAAGAAGAAGAGGGCGACCTCTGAGGACCTGAAGGGGGAGGCGCCCAAAAGAGGGAAGGTGACCCTCCCAGAAAGTTCAGACTCAAGAGCCCGAACTGGTCCCCAAGAGACCTCCCAGGGTGAATCCCCTTGTTTATCTTCAGTCTACCTGCTTTCATTATATAAGTTATTTTGTTATTTGCCTTTCAACCCTCCCCGCGAGCTCCCACGGACTCCATTATCGGAGGGGAACTCTCTACCACCTAAAATGGTAGAGAGTGACACGCCGTCGTGATCCCCCTTGCCTATCACCATGGAGGACACCGAAGTGTCATCCCGAAGGACCTCTCCTAGCCGAGGGGGGCGAGCGAGGCCGTCGAGAAGGCGCCCGAGGTTAATACCTCAGTCGCCGAAGAGCTAGGGGAGGCGACCCCTGACAACCGATGGCGGGGGGCCCCAACAATCCAGGCCCCAGCCGAACACCATTCCAGAGACCAATGCGGCTCCGGGATCGAATAAGCAGCCCCCTTCGAAAGAGGGGGGAGGAGCATCAGCTCCATCAGCGACCTCCACTAATCCGGAGGTGCCCAACGCTCTGGAGGAAGCACTGCAGTGTGCTTCCATCGTGGCGGAGCACCGCACCCTGATGGGTGAGGTGGTGGAGAAGGTTCAATTTGCTAAGAGCGGACTGAACAAAGCCTTCAACAGCCTACTGACAGGCTTTGAGGTATGCGATGTAATATTCTAAAAACTTTTCATATAGAGGAATATACTTGTGTACAGACAGTAGCCCCCGAGGCTCTGTCCGGTTTAAAGAAACCGGTCAGAGGATCCACATAGTATTCGGGAGAGTAACGTGCTATGCTGTTATTGTAATAGGCTTCCCTGTTGGCGGCAACCGCCCAGGCCGCAGAAGTTTCCGAACTCAATCGAAAGCTTGAGGTAGCCGATGAGGAAATCAACCGCATTAATAAGCGGTTCGATGAAACGCAAGGTATGCGTATAATGTTTAAAAAGGAGTTTAATTTTATGTCAGAAATATGTATGTTTAGAGGTTAACTCATGGAATGCTTTACGGCTGGCGCAGCCGAGGTCGAGACCCTCAAAGGCGCCCTTGCCCAAGCCAAGAAGGAAGCGGAGGCGAATAAGGCAGCCGCTGATAAAGCGGCTGCTGAACTAGAGGCCGAACAAGTTGCCTGCCGCCAACATGAAGATCGGGTGGCCAAAATCGAGCAGGAGCTGAAGGATGCCATCAGCAAATGCGAGACATTGGAGCAGAAGACTTCGGCCCAGTCCCCCGAGCCTGCCAAGTCTCTTCATGATGCCAAAGAGGCGCGGAGCGAGTCCCGGAGCGCTCGCGAAGAGATCCACCAGGCAAGGCGGATAGCGGCTGGTAAGGCCTTTCTTTTGCAAAGTATCTTTGGAGGTCAGAGGTACACTTTGCTCACACGAGTGTGGAGTTCTCCAGGCGCGTTTGCGGATCTTCCAAGAGTGTTGCCGATGCCGCACAGTTCTTCCGAGCTCAGGAGGTAAACTTGACCGAGAAGCTGTTCTGGTCGCAGTATCTTGCGCCGGAACACCCGGTGCTTCTGAACGACCAACTGAAGCAGCTGACGGAGCTGCATAGGGTGGCAGGCCTGGCCATGAAGGACGTAATAGTCCAACTCTGGTCGGTCGAGCCGATTCCTAGCAGCTAATTCGGTTTGGTGAAGCGGCTGGTCGATGCGCGGCCGCGGATTGATGTTGTGAAGCGCTTGGCCTGCATAGAGGGTGCCCAGATGGTCTTCGCCCGCGTCAAGATGCAATGGGCAAAGATGAAGGCCACCGAAGTGGCGACCGCAGGTCCGCCTGAAGGCAAAGATCATCGGAAGTCGGAGAGGTACTTTGATGACGTCCTAGAAGGAGCCCGAGTAGTGGAGGGCCAATGTTCTAAGGACGTGATATTTGATTGGATGTGTTCGGGTTGTACAAACTATGTTATAAACCCATGTTGTGATATATCTATGTTTGCGCCTTTTGTTTCAAGCTATTTTTCCTCTTGTGCGGCCGTTTATTGTTATATTTCTGAAAGTTGCCAGTCGTCGGCTTCAGCCCCCATGTAGATGCTACAGGGGTGTTCGGCACAACACGTGACCACGCTTTATCCAACGTCTTGGTCCATAAAGGAGGTGTTCGCGAGGTCAACCAGACAATCAGACTATGTGGCTTTATTACTTTCACTTAGCCATAGGAGTTTGACTGTGGAGCTAAGTACAAGCCCCCGGTGCGTGTGCGGCTATCCGGACTACGGTGCCTTTTCCACGCGTCTGGACGAAGACCGGCCCTTCGTATAACATGGGTTGAATCACTAACGATATGTAGTATAATACCAAGTCACCGAATCGCCGACCAGCTCTCGCCTATCATGACAGTCACTTTTCTGCTTTCTCTACTGAGGTACTTGACCGGACGAACCAGAAATACAATCGCAGTAGTTCTCCCTTTACTACCTTAGCCGAATGAGCAAAACGTAAGGTGGTAAGCATAGGAGCCGGGCAACCCAACTATAGACCAAAGACATGACTCGGAGCCGATGCATATAATGCAATATCCAGGACACAGAAGAGTTCTCTATAGGTGTTCAGACTTGAAATGTGCAGGGCCGAATACAGCCCCCTGTGTGAAGGTCGGATTAAAGCATGTGTGGCAGTATGAAGTAGGGAGGGAGTATAGGTGATAAAATAAATGAGTACCAAACAAAAGTGGTGATCAACTGCTTCCTTAATACCCTCATTAATACGTCGAGACGTGTTATTGCAGATAATGCCATAAATACCAAGGCCATTTTACATGCCAAAAGTTTACACAAGGGAAAGGTTTACACAGGGCCTAAAATTAGTGATTTGAAGATCCCGATGGTGCCCTGCCGCACGTCTGCGTCATTTCTCCTTGGTGAAAAATCATTTGAGAGGAGGAGTTGATGGTCGTCTGCAAGAAAGAAGGATCTAGAAAAGAGCCCATGTACAACCGTAGAGTAGGCAGATTTTGAACGAACCTGCAGTGGGAAAAATATTTAAGGCCCGAATAGGGTCAAGCCGTACTATAGACCTTTACGGCAGTGTGCCTCCGGCCCTGCCCAAGGTATTTTGAGTGCGTAATTATGTACGCGCGGTACGTATGCCGCAACCTTATGGGGCGATTGGCGGAGGCTAAACTTGTAGGAGATATGCCCTAGAGGCAATAATAAATGATATTATTTATCTCCAAGTTCATAATTATGTTTATGTTCCATGCTATAACTGCTATGGTTCTCGATTCTGCAATAACACGAGGCTCGGAGGAAGACTCATATGCATGTGTTGAATAATAAACGGTAAGAAGTATTCTTAGTCTGGCCTCTAAGACTAGCTCAAGTGTTGCATGATGGTTCTGTTTTCCTGATCATGGGCATGTCAATGCCAGCAACTTTGAGAGCACAATGTTAAGAGAACATTTGTGTTGAATCGACCCGGATTGATGTTATGCTATGAGATTCATTCGTCACAAGTTAATGGTACATAACACAGAGATGGTTAACGTTTGCATGATTCCTTAGACCATGAGAGTATCGAGTTTCTTCATGCTTGCTTCATGAACTTTGGGGTTTGTTAAACGTCATCCGTAAATGGGTGGCTATTACGGCGACTTACGGGTTCATGGAAAAGTATGTCAAGTAACTTGATAGCTCAAGATTGGGATTTGCTCCTCCAAAGATGGACAGATATCTCTGGGCCCTCTCGGTGTTACGGTATCCATCATCATCTGGCCAGACACTTTGTGATTTGATCACGGGGATGCCGGAACACGGGAACGAGAAAAGAGAACAAAACCGGTAACGAGGTAACTTGCATGGTGGACAAATTGTTCGTCCACGGGGATGCAATAAATCTCACCTGGGTGTTTGTGACATATCGCGAAGCAACAGGAATAGCTCACTGCAACTGGAGGTTCACTCGAATATTCATTCGTGTGGGTATAGGGGTCAATATGGGTGTCCACGGCTCCGATGTTGATCATTGATCGGAAGGGGTTCCGGGTCATGTCTATACTTCACCAAACCTATAGGGTCACACGCTTAAGGGTCATCTATCTGCTGAATACTAGATAGGGAGTCTGAGAGAAATTTGCCGAAAAAGTTTCGGAGACAATGGAAGAGTTCCGGAGAGAGAATAGCGAAATAGTTTCGTAACACCGAAAAGTTGTTTCGGGATATACCATTAAGTCAAATTGGTTTCGGGACACGCCTGATAATTCTTGGAGGGTGCCAGAATTATTTTGGAAACTTCTGGGAATTTTTGGGGATAAAAACCGAAAATGTTTCGGAGCTGCCGGTACCGCTTTGGTTGTTTTTCGCAGATGAACTTCACTAATCTGAAATTGTTTCAGAATGAATCCAAAATCATTTTAGTGGGTAATGGAATTATTCTAAGACCCACAGAAATATTTTCGGATTTAATGGACGGGAAAAATTGTCGTCATGGATAGTGAAAACGCATTCTTGTTTGCTTTTCGCAGATGAAAATCACTAAACCGAAATTGTTTCGGAACGCGTTGAAAATTGTTTTAGTGGGTACTGGAAATGTTCTGAGCCCACATAAATATTTTCAGTTCGAACGGATGCTGAAAAATGTCGTCATGAATAGTGAAAGTGCTTTTTGGTTGGCTTCTTGGAGAAGCCACCTTGAGGGCCTTTTGGTATTATCCCCTTGGCTTCTTGGAGAAGCCACCCTTGGGCTTGGCCTATAAATAGGGGTGGAGGGGGCTGCCTAAAGACACACTCTTTCTCACATACAAGTGCCATGCATGATCTAGCTTCTCTCTCCCTCCCGGCGAAATAGTTTCGTAGAGCCGAAAGGCTGTCTGGGTTCCGGTGGGAACTAGTTCTGGACGGCGAAGCCCTGCCGGATAGATGACACCGTATGTGTGCAACCCCGTAGAGAGGTCGTAGTTTCGATCCTTTTGCCCGAGGGGCTGTTTTGAGAGTGCCTCCCGAAGGGCTGTCCAAGTGACGGTCCAAGTTCTGTGAGTCCTCCCGAAGGGCTGTCCGAGTGACCGTCCGAGTTTTGAGGGTCCTCCCGAAGGGCTGTCCGCGACACAGTCCGAGGGACTGTCCGACCGCCTCCCGGAGGGCTGTCCGTGGGGCGGATGAGGGTATACATCCTCGCGGTTGGGAGGTTGTAAATCCTAGCTGCGGGGATCTGCACCGTCGTTCTTCATCGACTCTACTTCCGCTGCGCTACGAGTCGGTAACGAAAAAGATCAAACCTTGTATGTAGTCTCCATAGTGGTCCTGGGCTGGTGCGTAAGTCGGAAATTTTTTGTTTTCTACTACGTTTCCCAACGAAACTGCTATTCAAGCTCCGGATCCGCCGAGCTATCGCACTGTAATGTGGATCGGACTCACTTAGCGGTGTCATGGGTCTTGATGACCGATGAGCTATTCGGCTTAATGAGGCCGCCCTATACCTCGGCTGCTAGGGCCGCGGTGTGCTCCTCAGTACGGAGGGAGCGCTCCATATTTCCATTTATTATGATGACACCATGCGGTCGTGGCATTTTGATCTTGAAATAAGCATAGTGCGGGACTGCATTAAAGCGGGCGAAAGCAGTTCATCCAAGCAGTGCATGATAACCACTGCGGAAAGGGACAATGTCAAAGATCAATTCTTCGCTTTGGAAGTTGTCCGGAGAGCCGAATACTACTTCCAGTGTTAAGGAGCCCGTGCAGCAGGCCTCCTCGCCGGGTATCACTCCTTTAAAGGTAGTATTACTGGGCTTGATTCTTGACGGGTCGAAACCCATCTTACGGACAGTATCTTGATAGATCAAGTTGAGGCTGCTGCCGCCGTCCATGAGGACTCTAGTGAGATGGTATCCGTCGATGATAGGATCGAGTACCAGGGCCTCCATGACGGATACTAGTTGGGTGGTCCCTGCGATCAAAGGTGATCGGACAAGCCGACCATGGGTTGAATTTTTGGGCGACGGGCTCTACGGCGTAGACGTCCCTTAATGCGCGCTTGCGCTCCCTCTTGGGGATGTGGGTGACATATATCATGTTCACCGTTTTCACCTCGGGGGGAAACCTCTTCTGTCCCCCAGTGTTCGGAGGGCGAGGCTCATCATCGTCCTCGCTTTGAGGTCCTTTCCCCTTATGTTTGGTATTTAATTTACCAGCCTGTTTAAAAACCCAGCAGTTTCTGTTTGTGTGGTTGGCAGGCTTGTCAGGGGTGCCATGAATCTGCCAAGGCCTATCCAGTATTTTATCCAAATTGGATGGACCGTCCCTATTTCCTTTGAACGGCTTCTTCCGCTGACCGGATTTAGAGCCACTGAATCCGGCGTTTACTGTCGTATCCTCTGTTTCTTCATTGTTGTTCCGATGCTTGTTTTTGCTACGTCGTGGCCTTCCATTGACATCCCTTGGCTCAGAGCTGCCGGGGTCGCTGGTACTGTTGCTTCTACGAGCCAGCCAGCTATCTTCGCCCGCACAGAAGCGGGTCATTAGTGCAGTAAGAGCTCCCATAGTTTTTGGCTTTTCCTGGCCGAGGTGTCGAGCGAGCCATTCGTTGTGGATGATGCGTTTAAATGCCGCTAAGGCCTTGGCGTCCGGACAGTCCGTGATTTGGTTCTTTTTAATTAAGAACCGATTCCAAAGTTTATGAGCTGACTCCCCGGGTTGCTGACTATGTGACACAGGTCATCAGCGTTCGGTGGCCGGACATAAGTGCCCTGGAAGTTGGCCTTAAAAGCATCCTCTAAGTCTCCCCAGCTGCCAATGGAGTTCTATGGGAGGCTATTCAACCAGTGTCGTGCTGGTCCTTTTAGCTTTAGAGGGAGGTATTTAATGGCGTGGAGATCATCTCCGTGAGCCATGTGAATATGCAGAAGAAAATCTTCTATCCATACAGCGGGACCTGCCATTCCATCGTATGGCTCGATGTTTACGGGTTTAAACCCTTCTGGAAACTGGTGCTGCATTACCTCATCGGTAAAGCACATGGGGTGTGCGGCGCCTCTATACCGGGCGGAGTTCGGATGACATATGTGTTCGGGGCTGACCCCGGATTTGGTTATGTTTATCGTGCCAGGCCTGATGGACGTCATCTCGTGCTAGAGCGCGTCCTCTTGATCCATAGATTGATCTAGTCTGGTCGGCTCTATTGATCAGGTACTGACGTAGGTAGTACGTGTAGCCCGGAGCCGCTATCTCCCTGCCTCTATGGCAAGGGGGCGCAGGCTGGTATTTGGCATAATTGACCGTTTTGTCCCATCCACGTGGCGGTCGGATCCGATTGATCAGCATGATTGTATTTTGACGGTATTGGCTCAAAGGCCTCATCGTCGAATTGCGGCAGTAGCCTGCGTTTGGGATAACTTTTTGTTTGGTGCTCAAAGTCATATCCTTCTTCGGCAGCTAGGACCTTGGTCCATCTATCATTGAGCGTATCCTGTTCGGCTTGAATCTACTGTTGTTTCCTTTTCAGGCTCCGTGTGGTGGCGATGAGCTGTCGCTTGAAGCGCTCTTGTTCGAGGGGTTCCTCTAGGACGATGAAATCTTCGTTACCGAGGCTAACATCCTCTTTTGAGGCCGGTAAATAGTTACTATCTTCCGAATCCTCATGACCGACAAGTTCGCCGGGGTTGACTTGACCCTCTTCCCTCTCATCTTGCTCCTACGTAGGCTCAACGGGGTGGTCAGAGTCTTTGGCATTGTCCGGAGTGTCATTATCTCCGGTGTCGGTGTTTCTTTCCCTCGCCTGACGCAATCGAGAGCGGCGCCGCTGACGTCGGCGCTTTGGTGGTTCATCGACGGGCTTATCCTCATCTGGGTCTTGAGTACCATCGTCGTCCTTCTTCTCAAGCGTGTCCACCATGTATACATTGTAAGTAGAAGTGGTCGTCCAACGCCCAGTGATAGGCGGGTTTTGACCTGGTTCGGCTCTAGCATCGCTGTCCATGCCATCGATATCTTCGGAGGCGTAGTCTAGCATGTCGGTTAGGTCCTCGACAGTGGCTATTAAGTGGGTGGTGGATGGGACGTAAAATTCCCTGCTCTTAGCCACCAGTTCAAGCTGGGCGTAGTTCGGAGGTGATACTTCCGTGATGGCGAGAGATCGTATTAGGTCCAGTGTTTCGTCTAAGAGCAAAAGATGGGCAGGCATCTCCGGGTCTGAGGACCTAGGCTTGGTAATAACCACTTGACCGAGCCCAATGGGCGCAGACCTCGAGAGTTCGGAGTTGGATTCCAGAGGCGAGTTCGGCTTCCTGATGATGGGGAGAGTCCCGTTTGAGCCCGGGTTCGCTGATGGCGTGGTCGCATCTGGGTCTCCGGCTGGAAGCTCCTTGATGGGAGAGAGTCCGGCGGGGTTTATCCTCCCATCTTCGGACGAAGTGGTCCGCCCCGGATCTAAGGCCGAAGCGGGCATGAGCGTCGACCCCTGAACGGAATCTGATGGTGGATCCAAAGGGCCTCCTTCATGTGGGTAGGGAGCGGCGGCCGAGGCCGTGAACCCCTTGAAGATCAGGTCTCCTCGGATGTCCGCGATGTAGTTCAAACTTCCAAACCAGATCTGATGACCAGGGGCGTAGCCATCGACCCGCTCGAGGCGACAGGTCGAGTTGACACACAGCACGAAGCCGCCAAACACAAAGAGTTGTCCAGGGAGAAAGGTCTCCCCGGAAACAGCGCAGTTGTCGATGACAAGGCGAGTCATCGATCCTTCTGTCGGCAACACAACAGAACTCTCAATGAAAGCACCAATGTCAGTGTCAAAACCGGCAGATCTCGGGTAGGGGGTCCCAAGTTGTGTGCCTGAGGATCAATGGTAACAAGGGACAGGAGGGACACAATGTTTACCCAGGTTCGGGCCCTTTTAATGGAGGTAAAACCCTATGTCCTGCTCAATTATATTCGGTGTATATAAGGGTTAGAAGAGTCGATCTACCTCGAATCGTAATGGCTAAACCCTAGCTGTCTAGCCTATGATTATTCTGACGGCCTATACAGACTAAACCCTCCGGTTTATACACACACCGGAGGAGGCTAGGGTTGTACAGAGTCGGTCACCAGAGGAAGGAAATAACATATCCAGACACCAAACTTGCCGTCCACGCATATAGGAGTCCTACCCGGACACAGGGGATAGTCTTCTGCTTTATCTTCACGGCCCATCAGTCCGGCCCATATCAAATAATCTAAATACTCGAGGACCCCCTAATCTAGGACTCCCTCATTTACTACGCAGAAAATTAATACCAAATGGAGTCCAAACGTAGCGAAACTATTTGGATATTTTTTCTGGACCAGAAGACACAAGTTGGGCCAAGGAAGTACCAGAGGGAAGCTCTGAGGGGAGCACAACCCACCTGGGTGCGCCTGGGGGGCCAAGCACGCCCTGGTGGGTTGTGCCCACCTCGGCCGCCTCTTGCGCCGCCTCGTTGCTCTATAAATACCCCAATATTCCAAAAACCCTAGGGGAGTCGACGAAACACAATTCCAGCCGCCGCAAGTTCCAGAAACCACAGATCCAATCTAGACACCATCATGGAGGGGTTCATCATCCTCATTGGTGCCTCTCCGATGATGCGTGAGTAGTTCATTGTAGACTTACGGGTCCATAGTTAGTAGCTAGATGGCTTCCTCTCTCTCTTTTGATTCTCAATACAATGGTCTCTCTCTTGGAGATCTATTTGATGTAACTCTTTTTGCGTTGTGTTTGTTGGGATCCGATGAACTTTGAGTTTATGATCATATCTATTTTATCCATGAAAGTTATTTGAGTTTTGATCTCTTATATGCATGATTGCCTATAGCCTCATATTTCTTCTTTGAATCTTTGGTTTAGTTAGGCCGACTAGATCATTTTTTCTTGCCATGGGAAGAGGTGCTTTGTGATGGGTTCGATCTTACGGTGCTCAATCCCAGTGACAGAAGGGGAAATGACACGTATGTATCGTTGCTATTATGGATAACAAGATGGGCTCTATTCCTACAAGAATAGACCTTGTCTACATCATGTCATCGTTCTTATTGCATTACTCCGTTTTCCATGAACTTAATACACTAGATGCATGCTGGATAGCGGGCGATGTGTGGAGTAATAGTAGTAGATGCCGGAAGGAGTCGGTCTACTAATCTTGGATGTGATGCCTATATAATGATCATTGCCTGGATATCATCATAATTATTTGAAGTTCTATCAATTGCCCAACAGTAATTTGTTTACCTGCCGTATGCTATTTTTTCTCGAGAGAAGCCACTAGTGAAATCTATGCCCCCCGGGTCTCTTGTTTATCATATTTGCCTTCAAGATCTATTTTTATTTGCTTTTATTTTCAGATCTATTAATCCAAAAACCAAAAATACCTTGCTGCAATTTTTTGTTATTTATTTTATCTCGCATTCCCGCTAGAGCTATTTATCCAATCTACTACAATGTTATCTATCTTTTTACCCGGGAGGGATTGACAACCCCTCTTTTACGTCGGGTTGCAAGTATTTTTTTCTTTGTGTGCAGGTACCGTTTACATAGTGTTGCATGGTTCTCCTACTGGTTCCATAACCTTGGTCTCATCACTGAGGGAAATACCTACTATAGTTGTGCTGCATCATCCCTTCCTCTTTGGGGAAATACCAATGTAGTTCAAGCCGCATCAAAAGGAATTTTTGGCGCCGTTGCCGGGGAGGCATCATCAACATCTATCAGGTTCCTAATCACAAATATCATCTCCTTGAAATTTACATTATTTTCCATTTGCCTCTCATTTCATCTCCCCCACTTCACAAAAATTTGCAGTTTTATTCGCCCTCTTTTTCGTTCGCTGTTTTCTCGTCAGATCTGTTTTCGTTTGCAATATTGTTTGCGTGGTTGCGATGTCTCAAGAAAATACCAAGTTGTGTGATTTTCTAATACCAATAATAATGATTTTATTAGCACTCCAATTGCTCCTCCTGCCACTAGTGTGGAGTCTTGTGATATTAATGTGCTTTGTTGAATCTTGTTATGAAAGATCAATTTTTCGGTACTCCTAATGAGGATGCCGCATCCCATCTTAACACATCCATGGAATTATGCGATATGCAAAAGAAAAAAGATGTAGACAATGATATTGTGAAGTTGAAATTATTCCCGTTTTCATTGCGAGATTGTGCAAAAATTTGGTTTTCTTCTTTACCTCGCAATAGTATCGATTCTTGGGATAAGTGCAAAGATGCTTTTATTACTAAGTATTTTCCAACCGCGAAAATTATTTCCCTTAGGACACAAATCATGAATTTTAAGCAACTTGAGCATGAACATGTTGCGCAATCTTGGGAAAGAATGAAATTGATGCTAAGAAATTGTCCTGCTCATGGTTTGAATCTTTGGATGATCATACAGAATTTTTATACGGGTTTGAATTTTGTTTCTAGAAATCTTTTAGATTCCGCCGCGGGTGGTACTTTTATGGAAATTACTTTGGGTGAAGCTAATAAATTGCTTGATAATATTATGGCAAATTATTCACAATGGCATACCGAAAGAGCTCCTACTAGTAAAAAAGTTAATTCGATTGAAGAAATAAATTCTTTGAGTGAAAAAGGTGATGCTCTTATGAAGTTGGTTCCTAATAAAAATGCTCCTATTGATCTTAATGATGGGCCTTTGTCTACTTTGATTGAGCAAAATAGTGATGCCATAGATGTGAATTTTGTTTCACGAAACAATTTTAATAACAATGCTTATAGAGGTAATTCTAATCCTAGACCTTTTTCGGGAAATTCCTCTAATAATTATGGTAATTTCGACAGTAATCCTTCTTATAATAATAATAAGAACACCTCTGATCTCGAGAATAATATTAAAGAGTTTATCAATGCTCAAAAAGTTTTCAACAATACGATAGAAGAAAAGTTGAATAAGATTGATGATATGTCTAGAAACATTGATATAATTTCTCATGATGTAGAAAATCTCAAGATGAAAATTTGTGTGCCTAAGGTGACCTTCGTCACCAAAGCGCAATTTCTTCCCGAAACTTCCCAAGAAAAATGCCGCCTAATTCACTAATTTGTAGGAAGGTACTGAACTTTTGGATTTGAAAAAAGATTAAAAGGTCTGGTTCAAAATTATATTGCTTCATTGGACCCGGGGAAATTGCCAAAGCATTTGGCGATTGACACGTTGGAATATAAAGGACTAGTAAATAAAATCCTAGATAGGAAGTGGCAACAATCAAAGCTTTATATGTTTCTATGGATGAAAGTAAAAACAGAACCGCTATGCTTAGAGCTAAAAGAGAATTTTTAGAAAAAGCGTTTTCTAGTGATTGCTTTCATAAAATTGATGAAGATCTTAAAAAGATGGGTGTTTCTTCTATTGATTCTTTGTTTATAAAAATTAAAATTGATGATAAAGAGACTCGAGAAGAGTCAACTTTAATTAGAAGGTGTCCCGATAATTTGGAGGGTGAAAATCTTGTTGAAAATTTTGATAAAAATGGGTTTGGAGAGGTCAAAAGTTTAACTAGTGATGTGCCCACTCTTTTGGATTACAAAGACTTTAATTATGATAATTGCTCTTTGATTGATTGTATTTCTTTGTTGCAATCCATGATAAATTCACCCCATTCTTATGAACAAAATAAAGCTTTTACTAAACATATCGTTGATGCTATGATGAAAGCTTTGGAAGAAAAGTTGGAATTAGAGATTTCAATCCCTAGAAAATTACATGATGAATGGGAACATAATATCAAAGTCAAGATTAAAAATTATGAGTGTTTTGCCTTATGTGACTTGGGTGCTAGTGTTTCTACAATTCCGAAATCTTTATGTGATGTGCTTGGTCTCACCAATATTGAAGAGTGTTCTTTAAATTTGCACTTGGTGGATTCTACTATTAAAAAGCCTTTGGGGGGAATTAATGGTGTTCTTATTCTTGCAAATAGGAATTATGTGCCCATAGATTTTATTGTTCTTGATATTGATTGCAATCCGTCTTGTCCAATTATACTTGGTATAGACTGTTTTTACGTACTATTGGTGCCGTGATTGATATGAAAGAAGGCAATATTAAATTTCAATTTCCACTAAGGAAGGGTATGGAACACTTCCATAGAACAAGAATTAAGCCACCATATGAATCAATCATGAGGGCATCCTATGGACCTAGAAATAAAGATGACAATACTTGAATCTTTGCTTTATGCCTAGCTAGGGGCGTAAAACGATAGCGCTTGTTGGGAGGCAACCCAATGAATAAAATTTATTTTTGTCATGTTCTTTCTGTTCTTGAGTGTTTGCACAATTATTCTACTGTTATAATTGTGTTTTTATATTTTAATTAGTGTTTGTGCCAAGCAAAGCCTTTGGGATCATGTTGGGTGATAGTTGATTTGATCTTGTTGAAAAAACAGTAACTTTGTGCGCCAGTTGCAGAACTTTTAAAACTCACAGAAGTGTGATAAAATTCTGAATTTTTTACAAAAGATTGATATACAAATTGCCTAAGTTTTGCTAATTTTTCAGAATTTTTGGAGTTACATAAGTATTCGAAGTTTTCAGATTGCTACACACTGTTCTGTTTTTGACAGATTTTGTTTTTTTTTTTGCATTGTGTGCTTATTTTGATGAATCTATGGACTCTATCGGGGGGTATGAGCCATAGAAAAGTTGGAATACAGTAGATATAATGCAAGAATAAAATAGAAATTGATTTGCAACAGTACTTAGAGTAGTGATTTGCTTTGTTATACTAACGGATCTCATGAAGGTTTGGTTGAGTTTTGTGTGATTGAAGTTTTCAAGTTTTGGGTGAGATCACGACGGATGAAGGAATAAGGAGTAAGAAGAGCCTAAGCTTGATGCCCCATGTCATCCCAAGCTATTATCTAAAAGAGAAGCAAGCAACTAAGCTTGGGGATGCCCGAGTGGCATCCCCTCTTTCTTCTAACGACCATCGGCATTTTACTTGGAGTTATATTTTTATTCGTCACATATCATGAGTTTTTCTTGGAGTGTCTTGTATGATATGAGTCTTTGCTCGTTTTGATTTTTATTTTAAGTCATCTATCCTTGCTGGACACACCTATTTGAGAGAGCCAAAATTATACTATGACTTGTTAGAATTGCTCTCTATGCTTCACTTAAATCTTTTTGAGCTATGGAATTGCTCTAGTGCTTCACATATATCTTTTTTGAGCATGGTGTGCTTTAGTATTTTTGAAGAAATGCTCTCATGCTTCACTTATATTTATTTGAGAGTAGTAAATTTTTTAAGAAATTCTCTCATGCTTCACTTAAATTATTTTGAGAGAAGGAAAAAAAATATGCTCATGTTCTTCACTTAGAATTGTTTGAGCTATCAAAAGAAACATATGAAATTAGTCCCAAAGTGATAGATATTCAAGAGGGATATAATAAAAACTTTCATGAAGATCATTGGACAAAATAAACTTGATTCTTTGTAATAGTTTTGCGATATGATGATATAATATCTGAGTCATGTTGGTGAGTAATTATGCTTTAGTAAGAATATTGATGTTAAGGTTTGTGATTCCCTATGAAAGCACGAAAGTCAATAGTTATGCAATGAAATTACATCCTACTTCTGGTGCATTATTCGGTGCTAGTTATGCTTAATGCTCGCTTATGAGATTTTTCGTTCCTTGGTTGGATGCTTCTCAATCTTTTGCTAGCCTTCATTTGTACTAAGTGGGATACTACTTGTGCATCCAAAATACTTAAACCAATTTTTTCCATATGAGTCCACTATACCTACCTGTATGTGGTATTCTTTTGCCGTTCTAAGCAAATTTGTATGTGCCATCTCTAATCTTCAAAATAAATTTCCTTTTTTGTGTGCTCGTACCGCTCATGAAACGGTAGGGGGTGGCTGATATGTTTCCATGCTAGATGTGTTATTCTCAAAATGAATGTTTATTCACTTGTCATTGAACTAGAGTACGGCAAAGGTATTAGGGATGCCCAGTCCCGAAATGAAAAAATGAATTTACTTTATGTTGTCAAATAATAAATTCCTTGAAAAGTGTTGGTATGGACGGTACCCGTGAATTCGGTTAGCCGTGGAATGTGAAAGTATGGTGGAAAAAGGAATAAACTTTATTTTCTCTCTGGGAACCGCCTATGATATATCTAGCATGGAAAGTATTGAGAACTACTCTATCGTTTTCGTTGACAGGAAAGGCATGCCACCCAAAATGTTTAATATCTATCTTTTTCGCTTTGAGCTCTGGCACCTCTACAAATCCCTATTTCCCTCTACGAAGGGCCTTTCTATTTACTTTATGCAATTTTTATTTTGAGTCTCCATCTTCTCTTATAAAGCACCAACTAAGGGGCACTATGATCATACTTGAGCATTGGGTGTAGCTAATATGCGAGTATGTTTCATGAATGGATCAATGATTGAGCATAATGGGTTAGGGATAACTTGCTTTAGTGTTGATATTTTGAAAGACATGGTTGCTTGTTGATATGGTTGAGTATTGAAATCTTCATGTCAAAACTAGACTATTGCTTTGAATCATATAAAAGTTCAAATGTCCATGCTACAAAAGAAAAGAATATGTGATGAACATGTTAGGCAGCATTCCACATCAAAAATTCTATTTTTATCATTTACCTACTCGAGGACGAGCAGGAATTAAGCTTGGGGATGCTGATATGTCTCCAATGTACCTATAATTTTTTATTGTTCCATGCTGTTATATTATCATTCTTGGATGTTTACAATCATTTTATAGCAACTTTATATCTTTTTTGGGACTAACCTATTAACATAGTGCCCAGTGCTGGTTGTTGTTTTTTTGCTTGTTTTTTACTTCGCATAAAATCAAGACCAAACGGAGTCCAAACGCAGCGAAAATCAAGAGGGGGGCTCCGAGGGGAGCACAACCCACCTGGGCGCGCCTGGGGGCCCAAGCGTGCCTTGCTGGGGTGTGCCCACCTCGGCCGCCTCCCGCACCGCCTATTTTCTATATAAATACCCCAATATTCCAAAACCCCTAGGGGAGTCGACGAAACACAATTCCAGCAGTCGCAAGTTCCAGAAACCACAGATCCAATCTAGACACCATCACGGAGGGGTTCATCATCCTCATTGGTGCCTCTCCGATAATGCGTGAGTAGTTCATTGTAGACCTACGGGTCTGTAGTTAGTAGCTAGATGGCTTCCTCTCTCTCTCTCTCTCTTGATTTCTCAATACAATGGTCTCTTGGAGATCTATTTGATGTAACTCTTTTTGCGGTGTGTTTGTTGGGATCCGATGAACTTTGAGTTTATGATCAGATCTATTTTATCCATGAAAATTATTTGAGTTTTGATCTCTTATATGCATGATTGCTTATAGCCTCGTATTTCTTCTTCGAATCTTTGGTTTAGTTAGGCCGACTAGATCGATTTTTCTTGCCACGGGAAGAGGTGCTTTGTGATGGGTTCGACTTTACGGTGCTCAATCCCAGTGATAGAAGGGAAAATGACACGCATGTATCGTTGCTATTAAGGATAACAAGATGGGGTCTATTCCTACATGAATAGATCTTGTCTACATCATGTCATCATTCTTATTGCATTACTCTGTTTTTCCATGAACTTAATACACTAGATGCATGCTGGATAGCGGTTGATGTGTGGAGTAATAGTAGTAGATGCAGGCAGGAGTCGGTCTACTAATCTTGGACGTGATGCCTACATAATGATCATTTCCTGGACATCGTCATAATTATTTGAAGTTCTACTAATTGCCCAACAGTAATTTGTTTACCCGTCGTATGCTATTTTTTCTCGAGAGAAGCCACTAGTGAAATCTACGGCCCCAGGTCTCTTCTTTATCATATTTGCCTTCAAGATCTATTTTTATTCGCTTTCATTTTCAGATCTATTAATCCAAAAACCCAAAAAACCTTGCTGCAATTTTTTGTTATTTATTTTATCTCGCGTTCCCGCTAGATTTATTTATCCAATCTACTACAATTTTATCTATCTTTTTACACGGGAGGGATTGACAACCCCTCTTTTACATCGGGTTGCAAGTATTTGTTCTTTGTGTGCAGGTACCGTTTACATAGTTTTGCGTGGTTCTCCTATTGTTTTGATAACTTTGGTCTCATCACTGAGGGAAATACCTACCGTAGTTGTGCTGCATCATCCCTTCCTCTTTGGGAAAATACCGACGTAGTCCAAGTCGCATCACTCCTGCATTTTTTAAAATCAGGTACGTGTGTAATCAGTATTGCTGGAGTGGCATCTTCATTAAAATCAAATATGGCAGCTGCATCTGATTGTTCATGGCAATTGCAGCTTATTCTAGAAGGCAATGTGCCCACGCATGGATGACGCATTGAATTGAGGCATTGCAAATGTAATTTTTTTCATTTTTTTCACAGGTAAATAACCAGGTATGTTAGTTACATGCCTAAATTCTTGGAATGTGCATTTTTTAAATCACGATAAATGTAATCCATCTTTGCATGGCAACACACAAAGATGCAAGTATTGGTAGCTGCATTTGGCCAGGTATGGCCGTTGCATTTGTCTAGTCATGGCAGCTGAAGTTGACCTAATATGGCATCTACAATTGTCCAGTCATGGCAACCAACATTTTTAACATCAACGTGTTTGCACGATTATCTTGGTTCACAAGTTGGTGTGTTGCATCTGCATTACTGATGGCCCGCAATGGTGCAGCTTGCCACGGGACTCCTGGTGCTATGGTTGTACCGTAAGAACCTGCGAACATATAGACATAAATCATAAGACGGGATGCCATTTTTTGTATACAAATAAATTACATTTTTCCCTTCACGCATCATGTGGAAGTTTAGTTTTTATATCATGGCAAATATAATCCATCATACATGGCAACTATAGTCGACAAGCCCTGACCAAATGCAGTTGGTCAGGCATGGCAACTGGATTTGCTCAGACATGGCAACTGCAGTTGCTCAGACATGGCAACTGCGTGCAATCACATTTGGCAACGGCAGTCATACTTTAATTGCCAATTGCACTTGTTCACGGACAACAAATACAGTTGACCAAGCTTGGCAGCCGCACTTTTTGTTATTTTTTGTTTTGCATCAGCTACATACGCTAATGTCATCTACTTTTCATTTCTGTCACACCTCGCAACTGCCTTGTCTTTCTATAGTTTCCTTTTCCCGATACATTGTGCGCACGATCTTTTTTTAACGTCTCACCTGCATAAGATGTTGATGGCAGGTATCTGGTTGCCAGCTATTGCCACGTGCTGCATGATGGTCTTCTCGTAAGTCTACCATCCTTGCATGATTTTTTGCCACATCAATATGTTTGCATGATTTTTCCGAGTTCACTATACCTTGATTTGCCACATATGCTTCTTGAAGTTGGTCTCTCACATCTCTATTACCGATACCCCCCTTGGTTGCAACTTGCCATGGTATTTCTGGTGGTGTGGTTGCGTCGTAAGAACCTGTGAACAATTTCATTGCAATACATAAGAAGAATGCCATTTTCTCATGTCCATGAACATGCCAAAATGTCACTTTTTATTCACTCATCGCACCTATGTCTGCGTACTGCTGTAGTAGTGACAGCAATGGTCCTCCTGAAATGAGTTCATTGTATCGTATCCCGGGGAGGGGGGGGGGCTTGTGGCTGTCGGGAAAACCAAGGATCAGGCCCGTCTCCAGGATTCATTCTGCTTCTTCCCCTGTTTTTTCACACTCATGTAGAATGTTTTTAACCACTGCATGAATGATAACCCATTATTCTTCCCATTCCCTTTTTGTTGTTTCCAAAAAAACACGACAATCTTATCATATGACTAGCATAAACCCCTAGCATAGCATGTGGCAATCTTTCTACAATCTGGATGGCAACTACCATGTAGGATTGGCGGCAACTAACAACATAATATGGTGGCAACTACCAGCTAAGTTGGGTGGCAACTTTTTTCCTTCGTACTTGCCGGCCGAAAATACTCTGTTTCTGCATTGCTCCTCCCCATACTCAACTTTTTGCTCGATCCTCTTTTTTTCTTCTAAATCTTAGTGTGCCTTAACATACTTTTCGAGCATATTTTGATGGCAACCCCAAACTTACAGCTTAGTACGAACTTCTGATCGCAAGAATTATGCAGATCAAATCTAGGATACAGGATGTCGACTTTGTGGATTTAGAGGGGAGAGGAGAACGGCCGGATTCATGTGTTTTTAGATCCATGTGGCACAAATCTAGGACGTATGTGGTCTGGTTGCCATGACCAAGTGGATCCAATCGCCATCTATGCAGGCAATCTCGAAGTGAAATTAGTAGGGGGGGAGATAGGAGAATGACCTGATCCAGGATGTTTCTCACCTTTGTTTGAGTTCGTTGCTGTGTTTTTCAGGGCGCTAGTGATTGCCATGGCAAATATTGAAGGAGGAGGAGGGAGGTAGGGGAAGATTTGTCGATCCAGAGGTTGGAGATGACTGACGGTGGTTACTCTGGCGTGCGAGTGGGGAGGGAAGACGCCTGAGGGGTGGATTTGGTCGTGCGGGTCGCGGGGTGGCTCGCCCGGACGTGTGGGCGATCATGGTGCACACCGGACATGCGGGTTGCAACGGGGGACGCCCGGACGTGCTCGTGCGGGCGGCCTGCATCAATGCCATACGGGACGTGCGACAGATACCCTCTAGATGCCAGCGTTATCAGCGTCTTAATTTATTTAGCCAATGATGTTGGCCAAACAATTCGGAGACGCCATACTTTTTGGGTCCCGATAACTGCCACACGTGTGGTGTATCAGGTGGTTGTGTCACACGACTCGTGTGGCATGGATAGGAACCCGCCCGCACGACCGCGTTCGGGCGCGCAAAGCCACAGCCTGCATGTCTGGTGTGTGGCAAACCCGCCCACACGTCCGGGCCAGACGACCACGCTGCCCGCACAACCCAGCCGTCCCGGCCTCCTTTCGATCCCCTGTCCGCCATCGTCTCCCACCTCTCGATCCCCTACCTCCATCGCCGGCCTTCTCTGGTTGCCATGGCAACCAGAGCAGATCCGTAGGGCCTTCCCACCGCTAACCACACCCCCCTCCCCCACCCCCACCCCCCCACTCCAACCCCGCCCTCCAAAGACAACCAGCTAAAAGCAGGTGAATCTCCGATCTCCTACTGCTTCTCATCCTTCTTCTGGGCAGAAAATTGCAAATTTACCAACGAAGGTGGCGACTGGATCCACGCTATCGGGGCAAAACACTACATGGTTTTGTGTGTCTTCTCATTTGCCAAGCAGCATACACAGATCTGCCATGTACTACGCTAGAGTTAAGCTTAAGTTCTCAGTTTGCTTGGTGCGAGTAGTTGGTAATGAATGGATGCGTAGGAATCCCTAAAAAAGGGAGAGAAATGATAAATTTGGAATAAAGGGGGGTAGGAAAATTAGTTGCCACTTGTGTCTAACGTCAGTTGCCACCTATCGTTGCTGTTAACTGCCACCATGTTAACCTGTTGCTTGCCATCCTATTGTGGTGGTTGTTGCCATCGAATCGAAAGGATAGCTGGCACCCAGATTTTAGAAAAGAGATTGGATGTGCATGTCCTACTTGCCATGATGTGTTGGTTGCCTACACATGAAAATGTGATAAGACTGCCGTGTTATCTTGTACGTGCAAGCAGTAGAAGAATACATTTTTTGCGGATTGTTGATGCGTTCTTGTTCATGCAGTGATTGAGAACACATTGGTAGAAACGAAACGCGGAAAGAATGAATCACGAAGATGGCGCTGATCCTTGGGTTTCTCAAAGGCCAAAAACGCCCCCTTGGGATGCAGCAGAGTACAGTCAACTCATTTCTGCAGGGCCGTTGCTGCCACTACTAGAGCAGTACACAGGCATTTGGTATGATGCATGATAACAAAGAAAAGAACATTTGCCATGTTCGCGATGATGAAGATGACATTCTACTTATGTCCTACACTGTCATTTTTCGCAGGTTATTATGACCAAAACACACTCAGGGGGGCACCATGGCAAGTTCAGTCACAGGGCGCTAACACTGACAAATGTACGGGCAGCCAACTTCAACTAGCTAATGTGGCAAATAAAGGTAACACATGCGAAAATGAAACATACTGGTGTGGACATGAAAAATAAACTTGCAAAGGATGGCAAAAGACTCACGAGTTATGTCGAAAAAAATGCAGAACCTTCATGCAGCACGTGGCATCAGGCGGCACCCATGTACGTGCCATCAACGTCATACACAGGTGAGTCCATAAAAAGTGAAGTTGCAGACGGTGAATTAGCATAAGGAGCATAGTTGACAACTGCAGTTGCCATGACTGAACAACTGCAGTTGCCATCCCTGGACAACTGCAGTTGCCATGTCTGGACAGCTGCAGTTGCCATGCCAGGACAAACTGCAGTTGCCATGTATGATAAATAATGTGATTGCAATGTACAAACAACCGTGGATGGCAAGTGTGAACAAATCTATGTGGCATTGTTGGACCACTGCATGTTCCATGTTGAAGAAACTACAGTTTCCATGCATTGACCAACTACTACCATGATTACAGGTTATTATGGTGGTGCTACCTCGGCAAACGTCTCATGGCAAGCTTCACAGATTGCAGACAGAGCACGTCAATTTGGTGTGACAGACCACACAAGATGGGCACATGCGGCACAACAAGGTAAGGAAATTTGAACCACAAAAACAGCACTGCATTTGTTTTTGTGGGAATAGCATGTGAGGAAAAGAAGATTTGTAGCAGTGATGGTGGAAAAAATCAAACAGAAAACGCTAACAAGTGGTCGTGTGCAATGACTCATATATTGTCTTCGGGATTTGCCAATTGCTAAAAGCATGTGTGCAGCACTAATGATTGATCGCATTTGCCTAGTGAGCTCAAGCCTAGAATACAAAGTTTTGATGCTAGAATATACTGGTTGCCATGTATTGGCAACAGTATTTGCCATGTATGTAGGACTGCAGCTGCCATTGATATAGAATCCAAGTTTTGGTACTGAAAGGAGCTGGTTGCCATGCATTGGCAACAGTAGTTGCCATGTTTGTTGGACTGTAGCTGCCATGACTGGAGAACTACAGTTGCCATGCATGTCCACATGCAGACTCACGGCTTGCTGTTTGAATGATGTCATACCAAATCACTTGCAGTTTATGTACTCCGTTACGATAAACATGTCATTCAAGCAAAATCTTACGCTCGTACCTGTTTTTTTATTATAGGGCCTTCAACTACAATCAACAGTGGCGCGGGGACATCTACTGCGGGGAGCTCTGAGCGCACGGAAGACGCGTTCCACCAGCCAGCCAACAATCATGCTGCAAAAAATGCCGAGTCAGAGTCGGAAATGGCAATCATTCCAGCAATGCCGACAAGCACACCTTTGAACACAAGCACTGGCAACACTCAAGTAGATGAAACTGCCGCCGATACTGAAGTGAATTATGAAATTGATGACGAAGCACAAGGGGATGAAGATGGTGGGCAATCAGAGATCATGGTACCTCAGCCACCTTACGTTGGGCAGAGATTTGAATCGTTCGCAGAGGCAAAGGAATTCTACCAGACATATGCAAAGTTCCATGGATTTGCGGTCAACACCGAATACCATAGGAAAATTAAGAAAACTAACGAGTACAGCAGAGGTGAGATGAGGTGCCACAAGGCACGAAGGAACAAGAAGGGGAAAGGTGTTGCGCCTGTCGTTCCGGAACGAAAGAGAGGTATCATTCTCAAGACGGAATGCCCTGTCCGGTGTAAGCTAAACGTAGATGGAGCACAGTGGGTGGTCACTGAATATTTTGACGAGCACAACCACAAACTCATAAAGAAGTTCGACCTGGTAAAATTTCTGACTGCCCACAGAGGATTCACCCCCCTTGAGAAGAAATTCATAAAGTTGCTACATGATTGTAACGTCGGTCCATCAAGAATGGTCCAGATACTATCACTCATCCACAGCAAAAAAGGGACTTTGAGTAGCATGCCCTACATACCAGCTGACGTCACAAACCTAAAGGCAAAGTACCGTAGAGAGAGCAAGTTGGCTGACATAGAGGCCACAATGGCCTACTTCGATGAGAAAGCGAAGGAAGATCCAGATTTCTTCTACAGGATAAGATTGGGCGATGAGGACCGTGTCAGGAACATGTATTGGGTGGATGGTGCTGCAAGAAGAGCCTACAAACATTTCCGAGATTGCATTTCATTCGACGCGACATATCTCACTAATATGTACAAGATGCCATGCGCTCCATTCATAGGAATAAATAACCACAATCAGTCGTTGCAGTTCGGATGCGGGCTCGTTCGGAACGAAGACACGGATGGGTACATTTGGCTGTTCAAGACCTTCTTGGAGTGCATGGGTGGACTTGCTCTGATGAACATAATAACATACCAGGATTTTAGCATGCGTGCAGGCATAGAGGAGGTCTTTCCGTTGGCAGTGCACAGGCACTGCAGGTGGCACATTATAAAGAAGGCTGAGGAGACACTAGGACCGTTCTTTGCTGACCGTCCAGACCTGCACAAGGCATTCGAGCTGTGCGTGGACCACAACTTGACGGTGGAGGAGTTTGAAAGGAGCTGGATGGCTATGATTGAAACATATCAAGTCCAAGACCACGAGACGCTTGCTAGCTTGTGGGAGAAGCGAACGTACTGGGTGCCGGCCTACTTCATGTAGTGCTTCTTCCCGTTTCTGCAGACTACACAGCGCAGTGAGGGGTTCAATGCTGTTTTGAAGCGGTACGTGAGCCCTGGCAACTCATTACTACAGTTTGCCAAGCAGTACACCGCTTTGCAACAAAAAATACTGGGATCCGAGCTACTGCAAGAAGCAAACACCGCGCTCAAGCAGCCAAAATTGCTAACGTATTTACCAATGGAGAGGCAGATGAGCAAGATATACACCAACACGATTTTTAACAAGTAAGTCAGTTGTGTTACAATCTTATTTGCACAAATCATGAAGGTACCAGGTGCCATGTAGAATGCAATGCAGTTGAAATGCTTATTTGAAAATGATGATTGTGTTGAAAAGTAGCCATTAGGTAGAGAGTAAACATGATATGTAGTTGCCGTGCTTAATGAACTACAGTTTGCCATGCTTAATGAACTGCAGTTTGCCACGTTCACTCAACTGCAGTTACCATGTTTGCGTAACTGCAGTTGCCATGTTTGATGAACTGCAGTTGCCATGTTTAATGAACTGGAGTTGCCATATTTAATGAAATGTAAATTCCAATGGCCATGATGGTATGGAATGCAAATGCCAAATTGAAGTTGTTATGTAGTTGCCATGTTTAAATGAAATGCAGTTGCCATGTTTAATGAACTGCAGTTGCCATGTTTACTCAACTGCAGTTGCCATGTTTAATGAACTGTAGTTGCCATGTTTGAACGAATTGTAATTCCATTGGCCACAACAAACAAAAAGGTGCTACAAAAAACTTCACACAAGAGTTTAACAAAAACCACACAAAACTTGCAGATTCCAGGAAGAAATAAAGCGTGCCAGCATGTACACGGCTTTCCAGGTGGACGAACATACGTTCAAGGTGTGTTCTATCATGGGCATGTCGGATTCAGAACCTGAAGACCCAGACAAGGGAAGGAACTACTTTGTGAAGGCATCGATAAGCGAAGGCGAATACTACTGCCAATGCTGCAAATTCGAACGGGACGGGATTGTGTGCTATCACATTCTAAAAGTAATGGACTTGAACGTGGTGACACGAATGCCCCGCCATTTCATAAGGCGGCGATGGACTTGGGACGCTGACGCCGCATTGGCGCCGCAAACATCAAACGCAGTTTTGGCCGTGCATGACGAGAGACCAGAGTCAACCATGGAAGCCGTGAGGCACGTTGTGTTGACAAAGAACTATGCTGAACTAATTGATGAAGCGTGCAAGAGTGATGAGACAACAAAGGTCGCAGAAAAACACAGGAAGGCCCTCAAAAGAGAGCTTGATGAGATCAAGAAGAGGAAAGCTGAGGAAGCCTTACACAGGTTCCCCCGCACATCAAGTGTACCTTCGTCCACAGGGCCATCATCTGAAAACTCGGAGGTAGGATCTGGAACAGCAAGCACACAAACACAGGTTAGGAACCCGCCCCGTTCCATCACAAAAGGGCGTCCAAAAGAGATAAGATACAAATCGGGATTGGAGATTCAAGCAAAACATAAGAAACCAAAGAAAGGGACGGGCAATCCGTAAACAACATTGGAGCACTTTGACTTGGTCCATGGTGACATTTTTTTGTAATCTAGATGTTCTAAATTTTGTAAAAACTGGAGAATGACTCTTCAGGTGCATCAGAATCTGAAGTAAAAATGCCATGAAGGAATAGCTGCAGTTGCCACGTGTATGGCACTGAATTTGCCATGTTACTTGAACTGAATCTGCCATGCAATTTCTACTGAATCTGCCATGCCATTTCTACTGAATTTGCCATGTTATTTTTACTGAATTTGCCATCTTATTTTTTACTGAATCTGCCATGTTAGTTGTACTGAACATGCCATGTTAGTTGTACTGAATCTTCACTGCATAGATTTCCATGTTCAGTCAGCGCATTTTAGTCACACATATTGTATTCTGGTGCAAACTATGGGAAACAAGCTGAAACGGTCTCGTGCAGCAACCGCACAGGTTACTGCTCCGTGATCAAACTACCATGCTAGCCGGTACAGTTAGCAGTGCAAAAAAACGAAAAAGCCAAACAAGAAAGAACGATAACTTTCACTAACCATGACTGATCTACTACATTTGCCATGGTTTCAGACATCAAGGACGCATTCAAAACACCATGCTGGTACTACCAACCCACAAGCACATAATAATACTGAAAACACATAAACGTATCTGCTGTCAAACCTAAGTAGGTTCACATCCACACATATATTACAAACTATTCAAATGTCAATCACACGCCACCACTGTATACTAGGCTACGGGGAGATGCAGTCATAGCATATTACACGGACATAGTTTTGAAAAGATAAGGTAATACCTTACATTCCTCGGCAACAGAATGTAAGGTAGGCGTTCGGTCAGGAGCACCACGTGATCACTTGTACTTCTTGGTGGCTTTCTTCACAGCTTCCTCTATGAACTCACGTGCGTTGGACCGCGTGTTGAAATCTTCATTCATCAACCAGTTCCATGTGTAAATTTTGCGGAGCTCGACGACCATTCCAGCTGTGACGACAGGAACCCGTCGACCTTCCCACTTTGCAAGGTATTCCAACATGTGGAAGCCGCAGTCGTGCCTAAACAAGAAAAGAGTCAGGTTAACTCACAAGAACATATAGAAAAAAAATCATAACTTCAATTCAGAGGTGACAAAAAAGAGAGGGTGAGCATTGGTTTGGAGGACACATGAGGAAAAGATGGGAAAATACCGGTTTCCTTGCTTCATAGTCGCCACGTACTCAATTGGAAAATGTCTGATCTGGACCTTTGAGTTTTCATAGTGACGGTTCCATGTCTCTTTGAGGTTGTTGATGAAGTATTCACCATGCGTAGTAAGGTCTGCATCAGCTTCTGAACGCATTGAATCAAGCACCTCAAAACGTTGGTTCTTCAGGTCAAGGCAGATCGCATAGTGGTGACCACACTTGTCGTGTGGGTCGTGTGGTGCAAGCTCCTGGAACATGGGGAACAAGACCTACAAACAAAAATGAAGGAAAGAAAAGAAGCAGAGCTCACATTAAGAACAGAAATGATGAAGTTGGGAAAATGACATGTAAAGATATCACCGGTTACACTAACAGGCACATGAGTGACTACGAAAGCATCAAGGGTCCAAGAAAAGTGGACCAACATATAATGTTTAGTTGTAGTGGGTAATTAAAAGAAGTTGCCGTCCATGTATGAACAAAGTTGCCATGTATTTTAGTTTGAAGTTGCCACATAGGTTGTCTTAGGAAAGCAAATCAGAAGTCATTTTACATGGCAGCTGTTGCCACATGAAACAGCTGTCACAAAACAGGGTGTAGCCCACATCTAAAGCATAGCTACTGGCAAAAAATAACATGGGAGGAAAAAAATGTGCAAAAAAGGAAGGAGTACTCACACATTTCTTCATTGTGAGCTTGAAATCACCATGCGCAGCAAAATGCTTCCTCAGGATTTTGTGGTGGAAGTCACCATCCCATATTTTGCACGTCACAATGTACTGCATGATTGTTTTGTCGGGAGACATATCCATGTGCCTGTTGATGAAGTCAATCCCACATGCAACTACATTCTTCGACATTTTACCGAGTGGCCTCACAGACTCGGCAAGATCACCCAGGTCGACGTACGTCGCATCACATTGTATGATCTTGGTTCTGTCCAAACATGAGCTGTATGAAAATGATATAACATGAAAGAATCATGTCTACTAAGTGAAAAAAAGAAATAAAACGTAAACGGAGCATATCTAGAAATATCAAAAAGGATGAATAGTAAAAAAGAGCAAAGCAAATGAGAGGTTTATGTGGGTGTGGTCATTACGCTTTCAGCTCCTTCATGTGATTGCTGTTGGACCTCGCATTTCCAAAGCGCTTGACAATATCATGCAGCTGGTTCTGATCCTTTGTGGCCTTGACTTCCGGCTCATAATCATCCGCGGGTGGCGCGTGAACTACCCTACGCTGCCTCACAGAACCAGGGGTGGTGCTTCTAATGGTATCCTCAGATACCGACTCAGCAGGCGCGTTGGAACTTGATTGGCCCTGACCTCGTGAGGACCTCCTCTGCAATGCTGCCTCCTCAATCCTGCGGTAAGCTTCATCAAGTGACGGCGTAATCTCCTCAGGGGTGGCTGCAAGGATCAAAAAAGTGGGTTAGGATACCTGGAAAACAAAACAAATTTAGTGTGAAAGAAAGGTTGCAGAATATGAAATGTAGGCACAGAAAGTAGGGAGTTGCCATGTGCAGGCAACTCCAGTTGCCATGTGTAATGCATTGTAGTTGCCATGTGACAACAACTACAGTTGCCATGATCTATCAACTGCAGTTGCCATGTGCTTGCAGAATGGAAAATGCAGCATGGCGACAGAAAAATGTAGGTGACAGCATGCAAGCAAATCTAGTTGCCATGTCCATCAGATAACATTTGCCATCACAAAAGTTAGAACCCGAAAAAAATGCTTGGGACAAAAGTCATACTAAAAAGATGTATACACGAATATGATAAACGCATAAGAAATGTACCTTGCACAACCGGCTCTGCGAACTTCACAGCCTTCTTGCCCTCGACCATTGGCTGCACCATCATTGGGGCCATGCCTGCCGGGAAAGCAAAGGCAACTGGTGAAGGATCTTGCACCACTGGTTCATCTTGACTGCGATCGATGCCAAGTCTACAGCTCGGTGGGGTGAAGGCCATTGGGTGCCTCTCCTGCCTACTGGCCGGACCGCGAACAACTTGCTGGGCAGAATCCAAGGGTGAAAGATCAACAAACATTTCTGCATCGGCCGCTGCAGAATCATCGGGCTTATTCGTAGGGCGGGGCGTGCTGTCAGCGGTATCAGTCGCAGCTTTCTTGACAATCTTCTTGTTTGGGCTGTAGGGGACACCGATGTTGACTGGGAGCTTAGAAGTGCGCAGATTTAAGCTGGGGTTATCCACTGCGGGTAAAGACGCAGTCTGCTCTGCACGTTCACCTCCGTCAGTCATGCCCGGCTTGCCACCTGGGTCTGTTGTACTCCGGTCTTCCGTTCTCTCCATAACATTGCTTCTGGCAGGTGGTGGGAATAGTGTGGACGCAGGCACATAACCGGAGTCATCTCTGCTGCTCCTAGCTACAGCCGGCGTGTTGGGTATGTCTGCAGATTGCTTGCGGGGGCTACGACGCCTAGGTGGAAGACCAGCTCGCGCAACGGTCACCTTGGCAACCTCTGGAGCACCAGAAGCTGGAGCTGTTGTGCCAAGAGTCTCACCTATGGATGGCATATCATTGTGAACTGTCGCCTCAGCCCCTTCTTTCGTGGACGAAGAAGTGCCACCACCCACGCACTTGGAATCCGTGTCAGATGAGCGGGAATCTTCCTTGCTTAGGTTGATCTCGGGGGCGTCCACTTCAACACTTGCTGATCGGGTGGCATGGCTCACAACAGCATCCTTCATTGCTAGCAGAGTGGGCAATATTTCAGCAGTCCTGGCAGATACCGACTCGTCACTCCCAGATGTACGGATGCCTACTGTCGTAGCCTGCACATCTGCAACCGGGGGAGATGCTCAGCCGCTTGCATCAGAGCTAGTGGGAACAGTGGACGCTGCAGCAACAGGTTTGTCCACTGGCGCCTCATGAACGTCTGAGGTGCCACCTGTCGACAGCTTTGAGTGTATGCGTTCGAGTGGGTCTCTGGGGTTCTGCTTCGTCACGCGTGTGGTAGTCTTCTTCACCCTGAAAAAAACACACGAACATTGTTAGATGAACAGATGATAGTTTCCATGTAGGTAGAATAAGAGTTGCCATGTGGACCAGTTAGCAGTTTCCATGCGTAACAAGCAGCAGTTGCCATGGTAGACATCTTAAAAAATGTAAGAAATGTGTGATGTGCCAGGAATGCCATTTCAAAACTAGGTGTGGATGAGTGCACAAACAAATGGAAAAGCTGGTAGTTGCCATGTAGGTGGAATAAGAGTTGCCATCTTGACTAGTTAGCAGTTGCTATGCAAAACAAGCAGGAGTTGCCATGTAGTAAAAAGAAATAGAGCATGGGAGAAACAGCAGTTGCAAATGTGGGACTCATGGTAGAAGCCCATGTAGCAAGCTGAACAACTGCATTGAAAAGCAAAAATATAGCAATATGGCGATGAAAAAGAACAGGGATAACCTACTTCTTGACTGTCTTCCTCAAATCTGGCAACACGGCAGGATCACCGGTGTTGGGCGTCGACGTACGAGGAGATGACCTAGTGGAAGGCGTGTCACCAGCAATAGGGGCACCCTTGTTCAATCGAGCAGAAACACGGGTGGGCGTTGGTGCTTGTTTCTTCGTAACTGCTCGTCCACCAGCTGTCGCCTCACTGCACATATAAGAAACAGGCAAAAAAGGTGCCAAGTGTCAGACACGAAAATCGTTGCCACGCTTAGCAAAAACAAATTGAAAAAGGGGTCAGTCTGTTTGAAAGGAGAGACAAAACAAAACACTAAAATAGAAGTCGAACCTCCTCCTAGCAGCTAAGGGGTCGGTCCTAGGTCTCTTGACAGGAGAGCCCTGCCCAACATCCTCTGGATCCCTCCCCCTCTTTGAGGGCGACACCCCCTTGCCTCTCGCAACTGTATGTTCTTTGACTTTCTCCGGTGAGGGGACATCTGGTGCACCCTTGCCCTTCTTACCACCTGCACGAACTTCAACATGTTCATCATCGTCGGTGTCATGATGCACGTTCTCCATGTCATCGTCATCGTCCTTGTCGAGAGCAGCATCTCCATCTAGTTCATCTTGTGTGTCCGGAAGCTCCTGCGAGCTGTTGTAGTTGTACCGACCACGACAACCAGTTGGCCGATGTGTCCGTTCTGCAACAAAAGGAGTGAAATGCCTCGCAACCGCGTCGCTGTCAGAGCCATTAAGGGACATCCAACCCTCAACCAACTTCCCGAGCAAGCTGGTCATTCCGGATGCAAACTGCCCAATTAGATGCTTAACAGGTGCCCTCGCTTGTGCACGAAACAAGAAGCAACAGTAACCAACCGTAGTAAAGTCACGTGCACAAGATCAAAATAAACCAAACACAACCATAGATATATATATCCTTGATTACCTCAACAGGACAAGACAGAGCTGAGTGCACGTCCATCCACTTTCCAAAGTTTTGAGGCCCACCAAACACGCTGTAGTCTATAGCATGCTTGGCCATCAGCTGGAAAAAACCAAAAAAAACATCTAGCATGTAAAGAGAAAAAACAATGAACACTAACTAACAGTTCATGTATTGCAAAAATAAAAATAAAAAAGAGGAAGAGGATAGAAGTTTCAAAATGGATGGCAGAGTTGCCATGTGGCGTCAGACATGGATACCATGCGCAGACAGCCATGGCTAACAAGGTAGTCATCTCTTGTTAGCCACAGACGGTTGCCGTATGGGGATTTTTTCATATGTTATGCAACGTCAAAATTAAAAGAATGTCGTGCAAAGAAAGAAGCCAGAACTAACCTGCAGTTTCCCGTATTTCGTATCAGTTATCTTGTCCACGGCAAGCACAACCTTGACAGCATCGTAAGTCCACGCAGAAACAACAAACTTGTGTGGAGGCGGCGGGCCTCCTATCCTAGTAAAGTCCACAGTGGACAGATCAAGACGATCGACGTACATGAGCTGATGTACAACAATTTAAAAAAGAAAAAATATCAGTTGCCATCATGGTATTTTGCAAAAAAGAAGCTAACGTATGTTCCTTCAATCATCAAGTTGGAGGGCATGAAGAAGGAAAGAGTTGCCATGTATTTCTGTTAGTTTCCATCTATATGTGTTGGCAGTTGCCATCTAGTTATGTTGGCAGTTGACATCTAGTTATGTTGGCAGTTGCCATTCTAGTTATGTTGGCAGTTGCCATCTTGTTATGATGGTAGTTGCCACAATGTCACCATCATGGTTGCCATGCATGCTTAAGGAGCTAGGAGTGTTTGCAAAAGAGTAGTACAAAAATACCATTAAATGGAGTCGACAACCCTTCTGGTACATCTTGTTTAAGAATGCATCATGCAGGAAGTCCGCAATGAACTTACACCAATTCATGTTCTTCACTTCTTTCAGTTTTGCCTGCACGACACAAATTTCAAGACAAGAAGTTGCTGCATCAGAAATCAAAATGGGAAAACATCAAAAAACTGGCAATGACTAGCTTACAGATGACATAGGAGTCAAAAGATTGAAGGAAAAAATGAAGGAGTAGAGATACATCATTCACCAGGATGGGGAAGCATTTGTTGCTTGGGCGAAGAGATGTGGTCAGCGCAAAAACAGATGAGATTAGGTACATGAGTAGCTTCATCTTAAAGACTTCGCCATGGGTTTTCATGCCCTCCAACGAATTTGCCAGCACGGTCGTGTTTGGCATGGATGTCATCCCAGGAAACAAATGGGCAAACAACGTTTCCTCAATCGTATTATTGACCTCATACGGGACTTTGATCTCTCCGCAGGGCACACCCAACATGCAGAACACAGATTCCTCGTCTAACGGCAGTCTTCCACGTCCCGGAATCACAAATTCCCTGGAGGCGGGCTCATAAATCTCACCGAGCCAATCGCATACAGGGTTCACTAGATTCTTGCACCGAACATCCATCAGAGCCTGCATCCCCAACTCAGCAGCAGCTCCCTTCTGGTCGTCGGTGAATCCCTCGGTCAATATAGTCAGGCGTTCCTGTGAAGCCCTATTGCGATTACGTTTCTTCTTCTGCAAAACAGAGAAATGATCATTTGTTGCCATGTTTCACTATCATGAAGGTTTAGACCCTATCAGACGATTGCAAACTCAACATGACATTCAAAAACATATGGGGAAGGGGGCTGGGGGGGTGGACAGTTACCTCATCGCCGTCTGTTGTTCGTCTAGTTGCGCGATTCTGCCGCAGTAACTCCATGAAATCATCATCATCGTCTAGATGATCGCCGCGAGCCATTCTGCTGAGGTAAGAACAAAGAAAAATGTCAGGGTGAAAATGAAAGTATGAAGTAAGCAGTTGCCACCTAACAGAATGTACTTGCCACATGGGCTCAATTGAAAGTGGCAAAAAGTTTAGGCAATATCGTATGAACACCCACACCCCCCTATGATTGTCCAACAATAAATGTGGCAACAAAACACATTGGCTTCATTTGAAAAAAGTACAGATCATAAGGCACTTGAAACAAAATGCTGAAGTTGCCATGTTAGCACAAGATAGTACGAAAAGAAAGGCACAAATCTTCGGCTGCACAAACATATAATGTGGCAACTCACACTTTGTCCTCATACAAAAAATGAGTTGTCATATATTCAAAGGCAAATGTACTAGGTTGAAATTGCCATATGTTAAAATGCAAGACAATTCAGAAATTGTTGAAAACATCTACTGAACAACCTGTAATGTGGCAACTCACACACTGACCTCATATTAAAAATGAGTTGCCATGTAGTACGGCCAAATATGTTCAGATATCATAAGTTTGCATGGCAAAACACAAAATTGAGTATATGGTACAGTGAATTTGCCACATTATCCTACCTACATCATGGCAACAGCCATAGTGTGTTAACAGAAATACTTGCCACATGAAAATCATACTTGTGGCAACTGACACATTTGATCAGGAAATTAGTTGTCCTCCAGTGCACATAGTTGTCATATATTCAAAGGCAAATGTACTGGGTTGAAAATGCCATGGTAAAATACAAGACAATTCAAAAAGTGTGGAAAACATCTACTGAACAACCTGTAATGTGGCAACTCACACACTGACCTCATATTAAAAATGAGTTGCCATGTAGTACGGTCAAATATGTTCAGATATCACAAGTCAGCATGGCAAAAACACAAAATTGAGTCTATTGTACAGTGAATTTGCCATATTATCCTGCCTATATCATGGCAACAGCCTTAGTGTGTTAACAGAAATACTTGCCGCATGGAAATCATAATGTGTGGCAACTTACACATTTGATCAGGAAATTAGTTGCCATCCAGTGCACATCATTGCTGAAACTGCCATGACTACCTATTTACTACACTTTATCATGCCTACAGCATGGCAACAGCCATAGTGTGTGCACAAAAAAAGTTGCCACATGGAAAACAAATTTGTGGCAACTGACACAGTTGATCAGGGAATTAGTTGCCATCCAGTGCAGATAGTTACTGAAACTATCATGTCTACCTTCATACTGCTTTTTCAAATACAACTACCTAGATCTAGGGTTCATTGGCAACTATCATAACCTGAAATTCGTCAACAAAAAACTTCCTACACTCATCGCAAATAGCATTTCGAGACAAATACATAACTAATGGATAGAAAAACGCCGGCTCAATCCCAAGGCAGAACCAGGATGTGGCTGCAGGCAGGCCGAGCCACACCGGCATGACAGCCGCGGCGGCGGCGGCCAAATTGTGCAATGCCACCGAAAACGACCAGCACAGGACTCCGCCGCCGGCAGAAATGCCGGAGCATCGCGAATCTGCCTGAATTTTGATAAATCTCGAGCGGAACATTGACCACAGAGAAGAGGGGAGAAATGCAAGGAAGGAACGTGACCGTGGGAAGGAGCATTACCTTCACTCTGTAGGCACTCCGGCGAATACGCTCCGGTCCGGCGAGTCCCACCGACGGGCGCGAATGCTGCGACTCTTCCGCCTCCGCTGTCGCCTTCTCCTCTCGCCTTCTCTTCCAATCGAATGAACTGCGGGGTGGGTTGGGTGAGTAATGAAGTGGAGAGTAAATGGAACCGTGAGGGGTGGAGGGGCGAAGTGCGCGACGTGGTTGACAGCAACCGCGGTTCGGGCGTGGCGTGCGGGCGCAGACCAGTTCCACCGCACGCCTCCGAGTGGCAACCGTTGACCGCGGGAGGCAACCGGCGTGTGGGCGAACACTCTCACACACCACACACGCGACTTGTCCTACGTGGCACACAAAATCAGTCAAAACGTGCCAAGATTCGTGCAGAAACTGTTAAACGGCGATGAAGGCGTGTGGTTGAGTTGGCTAACGCGCACACATGTGGGCGTTATCTTTTCCGTACGTTGGTTGTGAATTCTCCTCGCACGTCCGAAGGGACCCTTTTCCCCAACCACCCGAAGGGACCCCTTTCCCCAACCACCCGACGACCGGGGCGGCCGCCTCTGACCAGACTCTGATGTCGCCACCCCCAACCCCCGGTGTGAATCCTCCTCTAGCATTGGACTTACCTTCCCTCCCTCAAACCTTCCTACCAGTTCTTCTTCTTCTTCTTCGCCTTCTTCAGTAGAATCATCATCACCACAAGGGTAGGAGGCTCCGTCGCGGCCGGGGTCTGCTGCTGCGGCGAGGGACCATCGTGCACGTGCGTCGGAGTGGAAGGAAAGGGGAGGAGAGGATGGAATTGGGGGAGGAGGTGGCGCGCGCACTGGGCGCGGGCTTCGACCTCACGTCCGACTTCCGCCTGCGCTTCGCGAAGCTCCGGCGGCGGCTCGTGGACCTCAACGAGGCCGGGGCGAGGGACGTCCCCGTCCCGGGCGGGGGCGGCGCGGTGCTGCGCGGGATACCGCGCGACGTCGGCATCGACAAGGGCGACCGCATCCGCTTCCGTTCCGACGTTCTCGAGTTCAACCAGGTGCGCCCCCGCGCATGTCGCCATCCGTCTCTGTTGGCTTTCCTCAGTTCCAGCTTTCTGCATGTTGCCGTGCCGTGCCGTGCATCAGTTAGGGAATTCCGTGGATTAGGCGTTGTGGCCACATGCTTCTTCTCTTCTCGTATTGTTGGATCGTGTGGGTTTTGTCCTCGCGAAATATGCTTTCAACGATCGGAGGTTGACCAATCGTGCCTTTTTCTTTTGACGAACTACGGCGCCCGGCCTGCCTGAACCCTTCATCGTTAGTAAAAGGCCAGGGCTACACATTAGGCGGAAATCAGTGGGCTAGCGCCGTCGGATCTGCCACATGTGGCCGTTTGGATCAGCTGGAGAACATCAAGGCAGCCCCCGCGTCATCGCAACATCCCTGCTGTTGTGATCGCCATCGCAATATCCCCGCTATTGTGGTTGTCACCATCGCAACATCCCCTCTGTTGCGGTCCTTGCTGCCGTTGCCGCACCGTCAACCTGTCGGCTGTCGCAGTGTCGCGGCCGTTGCATTCGGCACTGCGCAGCATTGTCCCTATTGCAGTTATCACAATGTCACCACCGTTGCATTTGCCGCTGCACAGCATCGTCCATGTTGCACTATGCCACCGCAACATCACAGATGTCATGGTTGTCGCCATGCAACTTTGCCGGCGTTGCAGAAGCGCGTCACCATTGCTGAATCATGTGGAGATTTGGACCCTTCGAAGCATGGGGAGCCCGCAGCAGCAGTGCCCCCGGTACCTTGCTGCACCTCGCCGTCACCCCCGCAGCCATGGTGGCTGTCGCCCCTTCACGCAGCAGCGTCGCCTGCGCGCAGTTCGTGGCGAGCCCATGGCGTTGCAGCAGCAAGCCCGTCTGCTTGTCCAGTTCGTTAGGGCCGCAGTGCCATGTCTCAATTGCGAGGAGCAGCGCTGGATGGGGAGGGAGACTGTGAGGGGGATGGGGAAATCGCTCGTTTCGGAAGAGGAAAGGAGATAAGGAAGGAGAGGTACAGGTGCGGGGCCCACATGACGCGTGTTGCACGCGTGAGCCAGCCGACGCGTGAGTGTAAGCAGTCGGCGGATTGTGAGCATTCCCTTAATAAAAAGCACTGTATGTAGCGGGATAAAGATACATCAGGTAAAGAGGAAGGAGAACAGAAAATCTTTGCACAAGATGGTACAACATAATGCTCCAGTCCATAATTATTAAAAATCCTCTCCTTCTCGCAGCGATTAGACCATAGCATCTGTGCATCTCCTAGTCTATGACATGAAGCCCTTCCAATTCTTGGCGAAAGACCATTGCATTTCACCGTTTCCAAATATTTTGAAGGACAACAATGGCGACAGTCAAATGGACCTTGTTTTCGCAGTTGTCGCCCCAAATCTCTTGTATTGTCAGGATCATCTGTACATAAAATTAGGGTTGCCCCTAGAGATTGAAGAAGCTCACATTGTACTAACATATGTGCAGTTGTTTCTGGAGATAGACAAAAAAGGGCAGCAATCCAAATGAGCAATTCCACGTCAAAACCTGCGCTCATTTGTAAATAACCTGTTTTTGAATGCCAGCGAAAGGAATATGGTGCATTTATTAGGTGCATAGTTCTTCCAAACCGCCATGGCCCATGAGTCAATTGGCCTGTTTGCAAAGGCTGCGGCATATGCCAATCTCGTGGAGAGAGGCTTCCCATCTGGTCTTCCTATGCGGGTGTCTTCCACCCGTGAATTCAAGATTATGGTGGCCATCGAGCGCAACAAGGTAAGCCCATCTTGGCAGTGGAGGAGATCTTAGGTTGTAAGCAGAGGATCAACAAAGAGGAGCTGAGCACTCTAGTGACAGAATCATTGAGCCTCTTATAGTGAGAAAACAACATTGAGAAGCGTGGAGTGGGAGTGTCTCCCAAGATCCAAAGGTCAAGCCAGAATGAGGTAGCCCTGCCATTGCCAATTATGACTTTAGTTACCTGGCGAAAGAAGCTCAGACCATGAGAAATATCTTTCCAGACAACAGTGTCTAGGTGATTTGAGTCCCCAAGTTTTCTGGAGTTGGTCCAACTGTTCATAGAAGTGAACCGAACCTCTGAAGTAGAAGAACCAGGCCAGTCAGTTTTAGCAAGTTTTTTAAAGAGGAGGCAAATATTATGAGTATGAAGGAATTTGAACCCTAGACCACCTTTTGCGAACGGACACATCGTGTCCCAAGAAACCTTGCATTGCCCACCATTAACGTGGTCCTGACCTGTCCAGAAAAAGCTTGTCAAAAGCTTGAATAGTGTTGATAGGAAGGAGAAGCGCTGACATCGCATGTGTAGGTACTGCCCTAAGAGCCGCACGCAGAAGAATCACCCTACGATCAATCGAGAGAAGACTTCTATGCCAACCTGTCAGCCGTTTATCTTCCGTGTAGATCAAAGGGTAGAAGGCCGGGTTTGGAGGTTGACAGAGGCAACCCCAAGTAAGTTTGAGGAAAAGGTGAAACCGAGCCGCCCAAAGTAGACGCCAAAGATATAAACCTGTATAGGAACAAAGCTACTCTTGTCAAAGTTAATATAGAGACCGGTTACTTTGGAGAATGCAAGTAGGATAGATTTGAGGTATCGGACTCCTGGCACGCCTTGACGATAATAAGTGTGTCATCTGCGAATTGAATGACTGGGCATGTGAGAGAATCATCCAGTGGGTGTGAGAGAAGATTATAAGAGCTAGCTTCAAGAGGCACCCTTTGGAGTACGTCGGCGACAATAATAGAAATAAAGGGAGATAGAGGGTCGCCCTGGCGAAGGCCACGACGATACTTGATCCAGGGGCCTGGTTTACCATTAAGTAAAACCACAGATTGACTCGAGGAGTTTAGGTTTGAGTTCCAGCGGCACCAACGCTTCGGGAAACCTTTAGCCTTTAGAACCTCGATCAGAGCATGCCAAGACACCAAATCGACAGCTTTCCGACTATGACATGATTGGATAGTATCCGTGGCATAGATAAATTTTTCCGAAATGCTTCTACCCTTAACAAAAGCCGTTTGGTCTTGGTGGACCTGTTGCATAGTGAACGGTTGAACATGATTAGCTAAGCATTTGGAACCTAGTTTCATAGTTCAATTTTGTGGAGACACCGGCCTGAAGTTGTCAGAGTGAATGGCTCCCTGTTTATTAGGAATAAGAGTTATAAAAGCTTTTAATACGTTTAAGATCTGCCTGGTGTGAAAAGAGGTCGGACATGACATGAAGCTGATCATGTTTGACAAGGTCCCAATTGGATTTGTTGAACGCTGGACCAAACCCATCCAGGCCTGGGCTAGACTTGACGTCCACCGAATCGAGAGAAGAGTTGATTTTGGGTGAAAGGGGTAACAAGGGATTGAGCCTGGGGGTGAGAACCGAATTTCGAAGCAAGGGGGTGAAAGGACATTACCATCAAAGAAAGACAGCTCTAACATTAAAAGAGAAGCGGTTAGACGAACTGGTACCCACTAAGTTTTTGTAAAAAAATGTGAAGGTTAGCTTGCTTGGAGTGAGGGCATGTTATGTTCCTGGTTGCTTCATATTACCATTTTGTTTGTGTCACGAAGATATTTTCTCTGGAACCGCCATAAGTATGCTGCTTAAGCCGTCCAATCAGTCTTAAGAAGTGGCGGAATTTCAGTTTTTTTTGTTCCTTCACCCACATCTTATCTTTCCCACCAACAATGGTTTTACCATCTTGGAATACTTTTATTCGTATGTCTGTTGTGTACAGGTTACCACTGTTTGTCCAGTTGGATCAGTTGGATTTTTATTACCAAGATGGCAGGAGCGTTGCTTTTTCATGAAGGGAAAGAGTTTATATATGCAAGAAATAATCTTGTTTAGAGGGCAGCAGGAGCTCAGATCCCTGCCCACATAGAACTACTTAGTTACTGATTAATACTCCCTCCGTTTGTTTTTTGTTTTGCGCGTAAGATGAAACATGGATACGAAGGAGCGCCGGCAAAGGGTGTTGCTAGATGATTTTGCCCCTGAGCTTACACTGGATGCGCCAATAAATTCACATGATTCCTCGCTCTCCACATTCTCCTCCCACCACGCGCGTGCTCCTGCTGCTTAGGCCCATGCGATCCTCTCAGCCTATTAGGAGCATACATGCATAATCGTGCATCAGATAGGAGCAGTTTGCCCAAAAAATTTCATTCGGAATGGAACTCTGAGGAAGATGTAGAACGCCAATTTTCTATTCCCCACGAAATTGTACTCATGGGAAGAGAAAAAGAGTGCCAACAAACTAAGCATCCGTCTATAAAATCCATTTTCATTACTGGAGCCAAAAAGCAGCTGCCGACTTCTCTACTCTAGCACCAACAAAACTTAACTAGAGTTAATATGCTGTTTATCGAGAAAAATAATGATTCATATGTTGGTGAAGATCTAATTTTCCTTTTTACCCCTGTGGGCAAAAATCTGAAATTCTTGGTTCTCCAACAAATATTTTTTCTTCTTACCCTTTTTGATTTAAACTAGAGCCATATCAGTTATTGATATGCCTTGGACAAAAACTGCAGTGACTTGTATGACCATGATGAATGCAGCTATTGCTCTCTTCTGGAAACTGGATCATTTTGTAGTTAATCACATTCTGGTTTTCTTGACAGATGTCGGAATTACTTAATCAGAAATCCTCAGTCCAAGGGAAAGTTCCTTCAGGCTATTTCAATGCACTTTTTGATTTAATGGGAGCTTGGTTGACAGATGCCAAAGAGATTAAGTATCTTGCTTTTGACGGCTATTTCATTTCGTTGTTCAACTTGAACCTAAAAGCTTCTCCGTTGGTTCTTTGCGATGAGGTCAAAAAGGCTGTTCCATCCAAGTGGGATCCTGTAGCATTATCTTGGTAATAAAACACACTGTTAACTCAGTCCCATAACTCTGTTTTATATTGTCTAATTAACTTAATTTTCCATCAATTAACTATACATATTCATCTCACTGGAAATTCTATGAACCAGATCACCTACTTCACCCATACGATACCTTACATGTACCCAAATAAATATCAAAATAACTTATTTTCCATCAATTAACTAGATATATTCATCTGACTGGAAATTCATGAAAAACATCACCTACCTCACCCAGACGGCACCTTACATGTACCCAAATAAATATCAAACTAGAAAAGATACATGATCTAATTTCTCATCTTTTGATTTTTCTCAGGTTTATCAGAACTTATGGGACACACATAATTGTTGAAATGGCAGTTGGAGGTCAGGATGTCATATGTGTTAAACAAAGTCATTCTTCAACTATTTCATCTGCTGAACTAAAGTTACATCTGGAAGATCTTGGCGATTTTCTATTCTCCGATGGGAAAAATCTCTCCCCCATACATCGTAAGACCAAGGATGGCAAGAGCAAGGTATACATACTCCTACCCTGAGCCGGTGAGCCCATGTTTCTGTATATTGCTTGAAATTTAGCTAACTTGAGTCATATCATTATAGGTGCCTGATGTTTTTGTCAGGATAGTGCAGCAGCCTAATAACCTACATCTTTCCAGTTACTCAGAATCATCAACCAAAGATGTAAGTTTTTCCTACCTTACTGTGCCAATCGGCTCTAAAGTTCTCTGTATGCTTAAACATAGCTTTTTGTCCAAATAGGGCCTGACAATTACATGTTCGAAAAGGGGTGGAGATGTACGTATACCCAGTCACTCCAAGTGGTTACCAACAGTTCCGAAGAATCCTGACGCTATAATGTTCAAATTTGTTCCCATTACCTCTCTTCTTACTGGCATTCCTGGTAGTGGTTACCTCAGCCATGCCATCAATTTATATCTTCGCTGTAAGTCCTGGAGGCATTTTTCTTCTTATACTCTTGTTGCATTTTGCCAAGCAAACTCTCAACAGTGTTAACTTTAATGGATTGTCTAGCTCAAGCATGATATTTGGTTAAGTTAATTCTTATAAAGTTGACTTACCTCTCAGATAAACCCGATCTTGACGACTTACAACATTTCTTGGAGTTTCAAGTGCCTCTGCAATGGGCACCTGTGTTCAATGTGCTTGTCCTTGGGCCCCAGAAGAGAAAAGGCTCTTACCCTTCCTTGCAGTTCAGATTCCTTGGCCCCAAACTTCGAGTTAACACTTCTCAGGTACCAGATTGTTTATTTCCATAGTTGGTTCATTTAGGTAGAGTCTTAATTCCCAGTTATCTGCTGAGAAAGATTAGATTGAAGTACTACTACTACTTTCCAACAAAGCCGAGCTTCCATCTATTAATTAACAATTGTATTTATTGTTCTAGGTATCTAGCGCCCAGAAACCTGTAGTCGGTCTTCGGTTATATCTTGAGGGTAGGAAGTGCAATCAGTTGGCCATCCATGTCCAGCACCTCTCTAGTGTCCCAAGCATGCTTGGAGACTCGATGGCATCTTCGATGTCTGAGTGGCGTGAGTCGGAAGATACAGACCCAGGGTACATTGAGGCTATCCAATGGAATAGTTACTCATGCATTTCTACATCTGTTGTGAAGTACAACCCCGAGTGGAGTAAGAGAGTTTCTGGTGGAGTTTTCATCGTCACTGGTGCCCAGCTCTTCACAAAGGGAACCTGGGCAAGGAAGGTGCTCCATCTGAGGCTCCTCTACACACATATCCCAAAGTGCACCATACATAAATCTGAGTGGACCCGAGCACCAGCAGCATCTCAAAAGGGAAGCTTTTTTACAACAATAAGCACAACTCTAAGCTCTCCTTTCATGCATCGCAACGCACAGCCTGCCCAGAAGCATGAGCCGGCGCAGCTGAACTCAGGTGTTTACCCTGATGGTCCACCTGTTCCGCTTCAGTCGAGGAAGCTCCTGAAGTTTGTTGACATGTCGGAGGTGGTGAAGGGGGCGCATGATGTACCTGGGCATTGGCTGGTGACAGCTGCGAAGCTTGTGAAGGAAGCTGGCAAAATTGGATTGCATGTGAAGTTTGCCCTGCTCAACTATGATGATACAGAACAACCGCATGGAAGTATCATGAGCTACCACTGTAAATAGGACAGGTGATTGTTGATCTTTGTACTCCATGCAGTATCATGAGCCTATCATGGAATCGATGGCAGGATTTTGGAGCAACGTTAGGATAAGAGATTGTTACAGTTTTTTTTTTGGTGGCGTGGGGAAAATGTATAGAGGACACAAACAGTAAACGTAAGAGCCTTGTATTGCAAATTCTCAATTCTTGTAGTCAATAGATTTGTGTAGTTATAGCAGCTAAGATCTCTATTCTTAATGTCTCAGTTGATAGTCTTTGCGGTTAAATTTTGTCCCACCAACACCGGTTTATTTTCGTCCCACCCTCCTCGAAGCAAACCAACAAAAACCACATGCTGCATCTAGGTAGTCCCCTCCCATGCTAGAAAATTGAATGAAAAAAATCTATGAAAAAGAATCCACGGACTGCCCGCACGCACTAGCTAGCGAGGCCTCCAGAGTGCCCTCGAGCAACCACGATTCCCTCACGCACTAGCTAGCGAGGCCTCCAAAGTGCCCTCGAGCAGCCACGATTCCCTCACCCTGGTGTGACGTCCGGGTAATCAAGCTACAGTAACCCTCTGGTAATGATGCCACGTCACCACAATTACTGTTGCTAATCTCGTGCTAGTTTAGAACCGATCCAAATTCAAATTTAAGATCAAGTCGAACGGTTAAAGTTTTCAAAAGTGAAACTAAAATGTTGTAAATGTGTTAAATAAATCCTGGGTAATAGTGGTGAAGAAACCTAAATTTAATAAAATGATTAAGTGTTCAAAATAATTAAAACTGTAGGTTAAATAATAAAATAAATGCCTTTTGAATTTTATAAAATATTAAACTATTTTAGTTGGGGTAAGAATTAATGTGGCAGTAGTTTATTTAAAAGTACCAATTTAGGTGTTAGTGATAATTTTTACTAAAACTAAAATAAATTGTAACTAAAATAAAATGGGAAAGAATAAATAAAAATAAAGGAAATAAAATAAAGTAAGAAAAAAAACAAACAACCCCCCGGCCCACTGGGCCACGGCCCAGCAGGCCAACAAACCACCAGGCTGGCCCACTCCCGCACGCCCGTTGGCCTATTTGGCCAACCCCCCGAAAGCCTAACCCCTCTCCCCACGATCCCATTCCCCCCCCCCATCGCGTGATCTGGATCGGGCGAGTGCCCCGATCCCATCGCCCCCATCGGCCTCGTCCCGACCGCGCCGCCTCTCCTCGGCGACCGCGCCGCCCACTCCTCGACGCCGGCGCCCGTCCTCGGCGCCGCCTCACCTCGCCGCCGTCGCCTCGCCCCGTCACCGACCCCGAGGCCGCCGGATCGAGCCGCGCCCCACCGCCTGGACACCGTCGCCCCAAGTCGCCGCCACACGACGCCGGCGCCCTCTATACCGCCACACATCACTCGCTACCGCGTCTCCCCGAGCCCACTGCCGTCCCCTACGCTCTGCTGTGAGCCCCCGCTGATTCCCCCTCCTTCCCCCTCGTCTCTGTCGTCGTAGGTGGCCGCGCGCGCCGTTGGCCTTCGGCCGTGCTCCCGTGCATCCCGCGACGCCGCTGCCGTCGCCGCCTCCTGGTGCTTCTGCCGCCCCCCCCGCACCGTCCATCGTGATCCCGCCCCTGGCCTTGTCTCCGGCCGCCGCGCCCACCTGCTGCTCTGCCTAGCGCCGCGCCCGTCCGTCCGCTGTTTGGCCGCATCGGCGGTCGTCCTCGTCGGCCCCGCCCGCGGCCCCTGCCCGCCGACCAGCACCGGCCGCTCCTGCTGTGGCCACGGCCATGCCCCTGGGCGTGCGCCCATGCGGGCTGCGCTCGCACCCCAGGAGGCTTCGCCCGAACCCGCGCGCTCGTTAAAGCCCAGGGGCCTATGACAACGGGGCCCCACGCCCCCCTGTTTACTAAAAAAATGTAAAAACAATTTATACTAATAAAAATAATTAATTAATTAGTTAAACGGTTAATTAACTTAATTAATTAAGCTTAATTAGGGTGACCACCTAGTTTAGATAACTAAACTGTTAGAGTAGACTAAAACAGTCAATGACAGGAGGGCCCCACCCCTGTTGACCAGTCAAACGTTGACTGGTCAACTGGGACCCCCCTGGACCCACATGTCACCCTTTGGTACACTTCTGTGTACACAAGGCTGGGTACACCTAGCAATTTCCTGTTTATTTTCGAATTAATAATAATTTCTAGAATATTGATAAACCTTTGAAAAATCATATAAATTAATCCGTATCTCGGATGAAAATACTTTCTACATGAAAGTTGCTCAGAACGACGAGACGAATCCGGATACGCAGCCCGTTCGTTCACCACACATCCCTAGCATAGCAAACACGCAACTTTCCCCCTCCGGTTCATCTGTTCGAAAACGCGAAACGCCGGGGATACTTTCCCGGATGTTTCCCCCTTCGTCGGTATCACCTACTACCGCGTTAGGGCACACCTAGCACCGCGTATTGCCATGTTACGCTTTGTGATGCTTTGATTGCTTTGTTATTTATTGTGTTCCCCCTCCGTTACTTCTTTCCGGTAGACCCCGAGACTGCCGGCGACCCCAGTTCGACTACGGAGTTGACGACCCTTCCTTGCCAAAGCAACCAGGCAAGCCCCCCCCCTTGATCACCAGATATCGCCTATTCTTCTCTATACTGCTTGCATTAGAAGAGTGTAGCATGTTACTGAGTTTCGGTTAATCCTATTCTGCTGCATAGCCTGTCATTGTTGCTACAGTTGTTACCCTTACCTGCTATCCTACTGCTTAGAATAGGATGCTAGTGTTCCATCAGTGGCCCTACACTCTTGTCCGTCTGCCATGCTATACTACTGGGCCGTGATCACTTCGGGAGGTGATCACGGGTATATACTATATACATTATATACATGACACATGTGGTGACTAAAGTCGGGTCGGCTCGAGGAGTACCCGCAAGTGATTCTGATGAGGGGGCTGAAAGGACAGGTGGCTCCACCCCGGTAGAGGTGGGCCTGGGTTCCTGACGGCCCCCGACTGTTACTTTGTGGCGGAGCGACAGGGCAGGTTGAGACCACCTAGGAGAGAGGTGGGCCTGGCCCTGGTCGGCGTTCGCAGATACTTAACACGCTTAACGAGATCTTGGTATTTGATCTGAGTCTGGCCATTTGGTCTATACGCACTAACCAGCTACGCGGGAACAGTTATGGGCACTCGACGTCGTGGTATCAGCCGAAGCTCTTTTTGACGTCAGCGACTGAGTGGCGCGCGCCGCATTGGACCGTAAGCTCGCGCTTGTATTAAGGGGGCTAGGTCTGCTTCCGGCCGCGTACGCAACGTGCAGGTGTGCAATGGGCGATGGGCCCAGACCCCTGCGCGCATAGGGTTTAGACCGGCGTGCTGACCTCTCTGTTGAGCCTAGGTGGGGCTGCGACGTGTTGATCTTCCGCGGCCGGGCATGACCCAGAAAAGTGTGTCCGGCCAAATGGGATCGAGCGTGTTGGGTTATGTGGTGCACCCCTGCAGGGAAGTTTATCTATTCGAATAGCCGTGTCCCTCGGTAAAAGGACGACCCGGAGTTGTACCTTGACCTTATGACAACTAGAACTGGATACTTAATAAAACACACCCTTCCAAGTGCCAGATATAACCCGGTGATCGCTCTCTAACAGGGCGACGAGGAGGGGATCGCCGGGTAGGATTATGCTATGCGATGCTACTTGGTGAACTTACCATCTACTCTCTTCTACATGCTGCAAGATGGAGGTGGCCAGAAGCGTAGTCTTCGACAGGATTAGCTATCCCCCTCTTATTCTGGCATTCTGCAGTTCAGTCCACCGATATGGCCCTTTACACATATACCCATGCATATGTAGTGTAGCTCCTTGCTTGCGAGTACTTTGGATGAGTACTCACGGTTGCTTTTCTCCCTCTTTTCCCCTTTCTATACCTGGTTGTCGCAACCAGATGCTGGAGTCCAGGAGCTAGAGATCCCGAGGATGATTCTACATGGAGTTCGGCTTCGAGGAGTAGTTAGGAGGTCCCAGGCAGGAGGCCTTGCCTTTTCGATCGTTGCTACTTTTGTGCTAGCCTTCTTAAGGCAAACTTGTTTAACTTATGTCTGTACTCAGATATTGTTGCTTCCGCTGACTCGTCTATGATCGAGCACTTGTATTCGAGCCCTCGAGGCCCCTGGCTTGTATTATGATGCTTGTATGACTTATTTATGTTGTAGAGTTGTGTTGTGATATCTTCCCGTGAGTCCCTGATCTTGATCGTACACATTTGCGTGCATGATTAGTGTACGGTCAAATCGGGGGCGTCACAAGTTGGTATCAGAGCCGACTGCCTGTAGGAATCCCCCTTCCAACTCCTTGGCCGAAGTCGAGTCTAGACATTGCAAAACTTTTACTAACATGGCTGTGTGTCTTACGGGCCCACGTCGCCATTGGGTGGTATTAGGATCTTTTACTCCTTGACCTTTACTCTGGGACTCTGATCTCTCTCCTATTCGGGTTAAATGATTTTGCTAAAAAGACTAACTGTAGGTTCTCGTAAATACTTTCTCCTGGAGAGCCCCTTCCGGCCAGATGATCGCCTGCTGCACCAGAAGATTCTGAAGACACTCTCTGACGCTTTCCCGAGACCCTTGTGCCTTCGCCATTGCGATCCTTACCACCGATAAATCTTTATGGATAACTACATACTTTTGTCGTTCATACCTTCATCCCCAGTTGCCCTTGTTATTACAAGGTGCCCTCAAATATTCTCCGATGTTCTCGAGACTTTGTGCTCGTTGCTTTTGCAATTCCCTACCACTGATCTATGGATAAATACTTACACCCGTCGTTCTTAATTTTATTGCAAGTTGATCTTGTTACTACAAGATACCCCGTAATTCTCTCTGTTGTTACGAGAATCCTTTGAGCTTACTGCCTTGCTGTTCTTTGTCACCTGAATACCCCTACGGATAATTCTCGCACTTACCCAGTATCCGCTCATCCCCAGTTGATTCAAGTATTTCACAAAAGTGTTCAAAATATCATTCGATCTTCCGAAAATCTTCAGGAGCCTTTTTGCTCTTGAAATTCTTGCTTACTTGCATTATGATTAATCTTAAGTCTCGTAATCTTATTGGCATCTCTTATCATTATCATTTTGAGTCCGTTGATTCAATTTGTTGCGAATGCTCGCAATCCTCAATCAGATCCTAGAATTCATCCTTCCGGCTCAGACGTCATTTGAAACGTGAGCTGGTTCTCCCCCAATCAAATTGTCGTCGATTGTGCCCCTATGTCTATTGAACTTATCCATCCTTGATCAGAGCGTCTGTTTCTGATCCTTCGCTTTGTAAATCATAAATCCTTTGCAATTGGACTCTAAGTTACTTAGTTGTTTCTATAATCCAAGGTCTTTGCATTGATTCTTCCTCTGGTTGTGTGCCGATACTCACATCAGATCATTTATGGACCATCATAGCCTTGTTGGATTTTATCCGACGACGTCCTTCATATTCAATAACTTTGTGAGTCTTTTCTCGGATACATAATGCCTTTGGTAAATTGTATCCTATGCTTTGTCAACAATACTCTCCTTTCGAGCTTGTGTTATTTACTCCTGAAGTTTGCGGTATATGTTCCCAAGATGCCCCTATGGGTTGAAGCCTTCTCTAATCCGTGTGAACCCGAAAGTTTTCACGAGTCATACTCTTCTGGTGCTTCGCCAGATAAAATTTCAGCACTACAACTTCTTCGTAAACGAGAAGTGAATGAAAGGTTATGCATTGCAGAAGTGGGAGTCGACCTTGAACATTTGTGTTCATGCCCACGGACACGATGTGGAACTTATCATGAAAGCTTCTTGCAAGAATATTTAAACATTCGAATAATTCTTCTGATGTAGTAAATTGGATCCCTTGCAGTTATGGTTTCAACCATTCTAACCTTATTCAATACATCTGGAAGGAAACCATTCCATTGCCTCGTCTATCATGACAAGATTAAAGTATCTGCTATTGCAAGTCTACACTCCAGTTCAGTTTCTATGCTGATCTTCCCTTGAGTAGTACCCTCAAGTATCTCGAGAATACCACGGAACTACCTAACTTCTTATGAGTTCTTCATCAACTAATATTCTTGCCGATTCCAATTTTTCCAACGGGTTCTGAGTTGTTAGAACCCCTCAAGGACACCGATAAGTGAATCAATTCCGCACTCCGATTCAATAACTCTAAGTAATTTTTGTTGCTTACGAGTTTAATAATCCTTCAAGTCATTCCTAGCCTGCTCGGCTATGTCATTATCGTGCCGGTTTTAACTGTGCTACCTGGACCTTCCCAGCGCACAAATTCGACAAGTGAGCTAATCTTGCGTCGATCTTCCTCGTCATATCACTTCTCCTTGAACAGCAAACTTGATTTCGAGTTTGTGTCCTACCCGTGGTTCCAATAACCTTTCGCTTTCATCATTCCTTTGACTTGATGTCATCGTCGATCAATTACATCTTCTTGAAAACCTCTCGACAAATTTGTCGTGATCATTGTCAACAATTTGACTTCTTCCAAGTTGTGTGTGAAATTCAGGATGAGAAATACCATCCTTGCCCCTCGATGAATTGTGTTATCATCGACAACATTCTTGCCTCCCCCCAACACAAACTTGTTCATATTTTGTGTTGTATCTTGATTTCCCTGCTATCCAACTTATGTTATGTTCTACCGTGGAGTATTACCATCTTTGATGTCAAGAATGTCGTGAGCATTACTCCACCTCTTAAGAATTCTTGGTACAGTGATACTTCTCGCCATCACCATTCTTTCTTGGTCCCCGTGTTGTTTCTAAACGAAATACCGACAAATGGTCTGTGATGTGTAAATTCTAAACTTCTAGCAACCCTATTGCTTTGAAGTTATTGGTCTATAGTTTCATTCTACGTCTATGGCTTAATGAATCATCATTCGAACATTGATCGTGCTACCTAGCCCATATTTCGGGTGCACATTTCAACCAATGTTTAACTGTGTATGTTTTCCTCGAGCATACATCATTAAGTCATTCGATCTAGCTAATGTTATCTCCTTGTTCACATAGTTGTGGAAATCCATCTTTTGGAAATCTCAATGGATTGTCGCTGAGTCAATCAGTCACCTCCTCACCTCTCCTTGGTTTAATGATGAACTCTTGTTTCGAAACCTGTTTTTATAGTTCATTTCCTGAAATCTTACAATGTCATCCCATCAATTTGTGTTGCACCTTTCTTCTCAGACATCCTGAATCTGAGGTATCCTGACACCAATCAGATCTGAATCTCGGTCAGATATGATGGTTGGAACATTTTCCAAGAGTCACAGCATTGGTCTTTATATGACCCGGTAAGGTGATGCCATGCCTAGCACACCTGGCCGGAGGACCTATTGTTACCATTTCCTTTTTAGCAAGGCTATCCTTTCTTCCATGAGGAAATTGTAAGACTTATTCTACAAGCGGTTCCTGATGGATCCTTTGTGTTTCTAAAGTCTGATCTTCACCTGATAACCATGTCAATGCTATCTCGAAGCATGTCTGTGGTACTCCGATCTTTCAATAAAACATTTGAAGCACAATGCTAAATTTTCGTTATCAATTATTCAAACACCGTTGTTTGGGTAAAGTCATGAACTTCCTCTTCCCTAACCTAAATGGTTCTCTTCTAACCATGGTCCTTGGGAAGGATATACCCCTGAAATATGTGTTTAAACACATTTTCCTTTCCATTGTTCTGTTTAATCTGATAATCATATTTTCCTTTCCATTGGTTGGTTTAACGTTTCTGGTGATCATTATGATCTAAGCAGTATTAATTCCCTGCTTGTGCAAACACCTCGGTGTACAACTCTGTCAGTAAGACCCTGTTACTATTGTTGGTGACATTTCGGTAACCACCGATGGACGAGAACTTTGCCTAATGGTCCGCCTCGTTTCAACGAGCAGGAAAATGGTTCTCTTCGTCCCTCGCCCTTGGTACCGACGATGTTGCTGACATATAACTGACAGGCTACCCTCTGACATGCCTTGCTATCATGATCGTGCAAGATGTCACCGCCCTTCCTACTTTTAACCCACATGGTGGGCCCATAACCCACAGTTCCACAGGATCGAAACCTGACTCTCCTATACACCCTGTTGTCGAAGTTATTCCTCGAGCTTGACTCGTATGTAATTCACGGACCACCGTCCTACTGATCTATACTGGCATCAGACATAATACTTATTCCGATTGCTTTGAACCCCTTTCACACTTTGTTTCAGGCTTCGAACGATTGCCTACCCGTTTGAAACTTCTCATGGTACTTTCTTACTTGCTCTCGGCTTTTCTTAAGATTTAGTTCGAGAGTTACTTTCCGCCACCTTCCCCGATGATATTGACCAGATAGTCAACCTTGCAGAGGTCCGTTCTTCCAGAATACCCCCCTTACTCTGTTGTAAGTACGATGGATATCCCGAAGAAAGGATGACGACTTGATCATGGTGACTTGAAGCAGAGTAATGAAGACATCAACGAAAGGGATTAACCTCTTCAAAAGGGCAGCCAAGACCGACAAGACTCGTTAGGTTTTCGCTACCAGCACTTTTTCCCCCTTACTCCACCGCTTAAATCTCGGGACGAGATTTCTTGTAGTGGAGGAGAATTGTGACGCCCGGGTAATCAAGCTACAGTAACCCTCTGGTAATGATGCCACGTCACCACAATTACTGTTGCTAATCTCCTGCTAGTTTAAAACCGATCCAAATTCAAATTTAAGATCAAGTCGAATAGTTAAAGTTTTCAAAAGTGAAAACTAAAATGTTGTAAATGTGTTAAATAAATCCTGGGTAATAGTGGTGAAGAAACCTAAATTTAATAAAATGATTAAGTGTTCAAAATAATTAAAACTGTAGGTTAAATAATAAAATAAATGCCTTTTGAATTTTATAAAATATGAAACTATTTTAGTTGGGGTAAGAATTAATGTGGCAGTAGTTTATTTAAAAGTACCAATTTAGGTGTTAGTGATAATTTTTACTAAAACTAAAATAAATTGTAACTAAAATAAAATAGGAAAGAATAAATAAAAATAAAGGAAATAAAATAAAGTAAGAAAAAAACAAACAAACCCCCTGGCCCACTGGGCCACGGCCCAGCAGGCCACCAGACCACCAGGCCGGCCCACTCCCGCACGCCCGTTGGCCTATTTGGCCAACCCCCCGAAACCCTAACCCCTCTCCCCACGATCCCCATTCCCCCCCCCATCGCGTGATCTGGATCGGGCGAGTGCCCCGATCCCATCGCCCCCATCGGCCTCGTCCCGACCGCGCCGCCTCTCCTCGGCGACCGCGCCGCCCACTCCTCGACGCCGGCGCCCGTCCTCGGCGCCGCCTCACCTCGCCGCCGTCGCCTCGCCCCGTCACCGACCCCGAGGCCGCCGGATCGAGCCGCGCCCCACCGCCTGGACACCGTCGCCCCAAGTCGCCGCCACACGACGCCGGCGCCCTCTACACCGCCGCACATCGCTCGCTACCGCGTCTCCCCGAGCCCACTGCCGTCCCCTACGCTCTGCTGTGAGCCCCCGCTGATTCCCCCTCCTTCCCCCTCGTCTCTGTCGTCGTAGGTGGCCGCGCGCGCCGTTGGCCTTCGGCCGTGCTCCCGTGCATCCCGCGACGCCGCTGCCGTCGCCGCCTCCTGGTGCTTCTGCCGCCCCCCCGCACCGTCCATCGTGATCCCGCCCCTGGCCTTGTCTCCGGCCGCCGCGCCCACCTGCTGCTCTGCCTAGCGCCGCGCCCGTCCGTCCGCTGTTTGGCCGCATCGGCGGTCGTCCTCGTCGGCCCCGCCCGCGGCCCCTGCCCGCCGACCAGCACCGGCCGCTCCTGCTGTGGCCACGGCCATGCCCCTGGGCGTGCGCCCATGCGGGCTGCGCTCGCACCCCAGGAGGCTTCGCCCGAACCCGCGCGCTCGTTAAAGCCCAGGGGCCTATGACAACGGGGCCCCACGCCCCCCTGTTTACTAAAAAAATGTAAAAACAATTTATACTAATAAAAATAATTAATTAATTAGTTAAACGGTTAATTAACTTAATTAATTAAGCTTAATTAGGGTGACCACCTAGTTTAGATAACTAAACTGTTAGAGTAGACTAAAACAGTCAATGACAGGAGGGCCCCACCCCTGTTGACCAGTCAAACGTTGACTGGTCAACTGGGACCCCCCTGGACCCACATGTCACCCTTTGGTACACTTCTGTGTACACAAGGCTGGGTACACCTAGCAATTTCCTGTTTATTTTCGAATTAATAATAATTTCTAGAATATTGATAAACCTTTGAAAAATCATATAAATTAATCCGTATCTCGGATGAAAATACTTTCTACATGAAAGTTGCTCAGAACGACGAGACGAATCCGGATACGCAGCCCGTTCGTTCACCACACATCCCTAGCATAGCAAACACGCAACTTTCCCCCTCCGGTTCATCTGTTCGAAAACGCGAAACGCCGGGGATACTTTCCCGGATGTTTCCCCCCTTCGTCGGTATCACCTACTACCGCGTTAGGGCACACCTAGCACCGCGTATTGCCATGTTACGCTTTGTGATGCTTTGATTGCTTTGTTATTTATTGTGTTCCCCCTCCGTTACTTCTTTCCGGTAGACCCCGAGACTGCCGGCGACCCCAGTTCGACTACGGAGTTGACGACCCTTCCTTGCCAAAGCAACCAGGCAAGCCCCCCCTTGATCACCAGATATCGCCTATTCTTCTCTATACTGCTTGCATTAGAAGAGTGTAGCATGTTACTGAGTTCGGTTAATCCTATTCTGCTGCATAGCCTGTCATTGTTGCTACAGTTGTTACCCTTACCTGCTATCCTACTGCTTAGAATAGGATGCTAGTGTTCCATCAGTGGCCCTACACTCTTGTCCGTCTGCCATGCTATACTACTGGGCCGTGATCACTTCGGGAGGTGATCACGGGTATATACTATATACATTATATACATGACACATGTGGTGACTAAAGTCGGGTCGGCTCGAGGAGTACCCGCAAGTGATTCTGATGAGGGGGCTGAAAGGACAGGTGGCTCCATCCCGGTAGAGGTGGGCCTGGGTTCCTGACGGCCCCCGACTGTTACTTTGTGGCGGAGCGACAGGGCAGGTTGAGACCACCTAGGAGAGAGGTGGGCCTGGCCCTGGTCGGCGTTCGCAGATACTTAACACGCTTAACGAGATCTTGGTATTTGATCTGAGTCTGGCCATTTGGTCTATACGCACTAACCAGCTACGCGGGAACAGTTATGGGCACTCGACGTCGTGGTATCAGCCGAAGCTCTTTTTGACGTCAGCGACTGAGTGGCGCGCGCCGCATTGGACCGTAAGCTCGCGCTTGTATTAAGGGGGCTAGGTCTGCTTCCGGCCGCGTACGCAACGTGCAGGTGTGCAATGGGCGATGGGCCCAGACCCCTGCGCGCATAGGGTTTAGACCGGCGTGCTGACCTCTCTGTTGAGCCTAGGTGGGGCTGCGACGTGTTGATCTTCCGCGGCCGGGCATGACCCAGAAAAGTGTGTCCGGCCAAATGGGATCGAGCGTGTTGGGTTATGTGGTGCACCCCTGCAGGGAAGTTTATCTATTCGAATAGCCGTGTCCCTCGGTAAAAGGACGACCCGGAGTTGTACCTTGACCTTATGACAACTAGAACTGGATACTTAATAAAACACACCCTTCCAAGTGCCAGATATAACCCGGTGATCGCTCTCTAACAGGGCGACGAGGAGGGGATCGCCGGGTAGGATTATGCTATGCGATGCTACTTGGTGAACTTACCATCTACTCTCTTCTACATGCTGCAAGATGGAGGTGGCCAGAAGCGTAGTCTTCGACAGGATTAGCTATCCCCCTCTTATTCTGGCATTCTGCAGTTCAGTCCACCGATATGGCCCTTTACACATATACCCATGCATATGTAGTGTAGCTCCTTGCTTGCGAGTACTTTGGATGAGTACTCACGGTTGCTTTTCTCCCTCTTTTCCCCTTTCTATACCTGGTTGTCGCAACCAGATGCTGGAGTCCAGGAGCTAGAGACCCCGACGATGATTCTACGTGGAGTTCGGCTTTGAGGAGTAGTTAGGAGGTCCCAGGCAGGAGGCCTTGCCTTTTCGATCGTTGCTACTTTTGTGCTAGCCTTCTTAAGGCAAACTTGTTTAACTTATGTCTGTACTCAGATATTGTTGCTTCCGCTGACTCGTCTATGATCGAGCACTTGTATTCGAGCCCTCGAGGCCCCTGGCTTGTATTATGATGCTTGTATGACTTATTTATGTTGTAGAGTTGTGTTGTGATATCGTCCCGTGAGTCCCTGATCTTGATCGAACACATTTGCGTGCATGATTAGTGTACGGTCAAATCGGGGGCGTCACACCTGGCTAGGGTTCCTAGCTCCTCCTCCCCTGCCCCTCCTACTCCGCCGCCGCCGAGCGCTTCCTGACCTCGCCGGGAGCAGACAGCAGGACCCCATCGCCGTCTCTCTCTCTCTAAACTACGTGTCGTTCCTCTCTGCAGGTGCCTTCATGGCCGCGTCATGGATCTCGCCGCCGTGGGCTGCTTGCTCCTCCTCCGACGGCCTGCCTCGCCCACGTCCAGGTCTAACTCGTGGGATGACGACGATGCCGCCACCATCACGAATCTCTACGGCAGGCTATGACCGTGGCTGTGGCGCGAGGAGCGACGAGCTCCGCAAGGGCATGCCCTGGAGCGAGGAGGAGCACAGGTTGTAATCTCTGACGATCTGTTCTCTGATTCTCATGCCCCTCCAGATTTTGACATAAAGATTCCTGCTAGAGTCGTCTGCTTCGCAGGATGGTGCTACACTGATCCTCAAGACCACAAATTTATGCAATTTCCTTTTTTCTTTATCATGTGGATGTCAACAAAAAGGGACCCGTGGTATATTGTCATGTGCCAGATTCAATTGTTTGCGTTGAAGTTGTTTGGATTCACCGGGAGGAAGCGGTCAGTCGTTTTTGTCCACACCTAATTGACTACAATTTCAGATTAGTTTTTGTTTTTGCAGCAATTCGAAACTGCAGAACATATGTTCATCTTCCCCCAACCTACACAGTTAATAGTAATAGTTTTTATGATGATACATGAGCCAGTACTATGGCTCATTTTGATCTGCTATTTGGATAAATACACTTCTGTGGAATTGTGCGTACTTCTCTTCATGTTGTTTACAGGCAGCCAAAGTTACACATCCAGCCATGATGACTACATGTAATTGTTTGTACATAAGCCTCAGCTCAAGATAAGGTTGCCGGAAGTACTTTCTATATATGTTCTCCCCATTTAAAAAAATAGGTAAGTTCTATGGGATAGTTGGAGCGATGTCTGTTTTATTTATAATGTGTACATCTATGTATCATGACTTGTGGCTGCATGCCTATCAAGTATTTGATGCATTCACCTGAGATTAGTAATGACGTTAAGTCCTCCTAAATTAATATCATATATACATTTGCAGGTTGTGCTTTATGGTCCTAATGTGGGATTCAACAAGAAATATTTTCCAATCAGGAGAGGTTTCGTATCAGTTATATGAGAAGTGCAATATTTAGTACGTGTTTTTCTTGCTTATGTTTTCAGCCAATGTATCATCTAGCAACCTCTATTCCAAAAACTACCGCACTTTCATTGAAAAAGGAACAATTGTACTTGATGGAGAACAATGGATGTAGGCTAGCAAAATAGATGTGATCTCTTTTCGCCTTTTTCAAATATCTTCAGAATTGTACACTCACTCGCCATATTACACTTTTGATCTCGATAGAGGATTATGTTTGTGAGCATGTTAATCGCAGTCTTCTATTTATGAAGTAGCCATTCATTGGTCCATGTTTTGCTGATCGACTCAGACAAAGTATACAGTTTGCTTGAATTTATACTGTGATATGAAACCAGGATAAGTTTTAATCAATGGCAATTAAAAGTTTTGTTTGAATTGCTGAAGATCTGAAGAATCCACTCACCCAGAGATCTTTTTAGTTGGTACGTATACATGTCTAATTTCTGAAGGTTTGAGCATATTGGACAAGACCTATATAGGCTAACACTTGGTGTGTGCTTCCTACCGATGCTGACTGGGCAGATCTGATGTTGTTTGCAACTGGTGTCTAAGTTAATATGCAACCTTACCAGTGATTTTGGATATGCATAGAGATTGCTTTAGTGAGCATGGACACATCTTTCTTAGTTACGTTCCCGTGCTCGCAAACCTTACCCACCTCATTTCTTAATAGATTGATGATCATCAAGTTCCCAGCCTGGTCCTTTTCTCCGTTGAATAAATTGAGAACAAAAAACCAAGTTTTTGTCTGTCAAATGGTCATTTGGCTACGCCATTTATTCAGGTTATGAGCCCGCTGAAATGGATGTTAGCTACTGGTTAGGAAAGAATAGTTCTTGGTCGTTTTCTGGCCCTGCGTAGTTCAACTATTTCTGCTGTTCCCTTTTGTTTTTGGGTGTTGGCCAGTCATTTCTTTGTCATACTTTGGCGCTTTGGCCCTTCTGTTATTCTATGAAATTTACATGCAGCTCTCCAGTATGGTTTGGAAAAAAGGTTTAATCCCATAATTCAAAGGAAAAAAAAATCAGAATAAGTGTTTCTTAGTATCAAGGCACTATTCATCGCTTTGATGCTCCGAGACACTATTTTAGTTCAGTTCATATAAATCATGTTGATACTCAAACATTGGTCGAACAATAGGACCGAATGTTGATATTTGTACTCCGGCTATCAATCCACATGACCCAGTTGCTACCAACGGATAGTCAACTCTCTTTGCTATTACACTTTTGACCTTGGAATTTTTAGTGTTGGTTTGAGGTTCTATTTAGTTCCTATATGCTACTTTTAATGCCTACAAAGAGATCCCGCAGCAACGTGCGGGGTATGTTACATAAGATGTGAATGCACATGTTACAAAGTTCCTATATTCTGTAGCTCTTTCAGATGTGAATGCGCATGTTACATAAGAAATCATTATCTCTGAAGCATACTCACATTGGACCAAGAACTAGGCGAGGTTCAGACTTCAAAGAAATGATAACAAGGTTAGTTCCTCGCTCCTCTGTTGGACTTTTAGTTTCAAGTTCACATAACTTTGATGATTTCTTATCAGCTTCACAAGTCTGTATGTTTGCTGGTTCGTACTTGATATGTGATAAACAGAGCCAAAACAAATTTGGTCATGTTATTGAGGGGTTTGTCTGAACTCCAGCGCAAGGACTTTCTGGTTAAAAAAAGAACTTTTGGTGTCTTTAATTACAAATTGATTGCAACATCGTGTTAGTCATCCATGGCCTCTAAAAGGATTTGCTAATAACAACAAATAATCAGTACCACCACTAACCCTTTACATGATGCATTGTCAGTATATGTTTCACATCACGTCGCATCCATTTTCTTAGTGTAGTCCGAGCGTTCATCATTTTTTGCAATTGGCCTGAAAGATATCGAACCTCTAATATGTGGTTGTAAGATGTGCTTTGGTTAAACATTCTATTTACCCACCTTCAGGAGAATTGTAAATGGCATTTGGCTATTCATGTATACCACGGATTGTCAATAGCCCTCATATGATTCCTTGATGTACTTATATCGCTTTCTTTTCAGTCTCCTTTTCATTCGAGCGGGGCGATGAGGGAAATAACTCGTTGTGGTGAAAGTCAGTTTAGTGCATCAAGGATTGGAGGTTCTGAGATTTGCAAGAGGTGATGGAGGATGTTTAGTTACTTTGGCTCATGATATAGTACTGGAAGATGAGTACAACCATAAGGTTATTCAAAATCTGAAGTTCCTGACTGCACGAGACATGTACTCCCTCTGTTCCTAAATATAAGTCCTTTTAGAGATTGCACTATAGAGACTAGATCTGGATGTATATAGACGCCTTTTAGAGTATATGTTCGCTCATTTTGCTCTGTATGTAGTCTATAATGAAATCTCCAAAAAGACTTATATTTAGGAACAGAAGGAGTATTTTGTAATCTTTTTATTTTTCTTCATTTTCATTTTCTTCTACTTATTTTCAATTTTAACGAACGGAGGGAACAACATGAAGATGGGTAGCACTATACAATTTTATAGCAGTAACATTTTGCGAGCTTCTTAAATTTGGTATCTATGAATAGTTGATTTGTTTGTTTTGATTTATATAGCCTTGTAAATGTTCACCTCTCTACCAGATTTCCATAATGGAATGTCGTCCGGTGTATTCGATGGGTAGCTCAGCTTGCACGTGAATTGGACGTGGCAAAGCTTATTTTGGAATAGACTCAAAAACAGTGGCGGCTAAATTAAGAAGCTCGGAAATTGATAGATAAATCTATGGCCTATTGCTGAGGAGGTAAAGGAGTGCATGCGATCAAGAGAGGAGTTTCAGGGTGGCATGGGTGAGATGCTTGACTAATGGAGCTTCTCTTTGGCTAGCTAAACAGGATTGTGCGAATAAGTTATGTGAAACTTGGGCCAGGTACATATCAGATCGTATTCGTGATGTTTTTGGTCTCGGATCGTGCTGAAATGAATGAATAAAACAAAACCCATTCCAACTAAAAAAACATGACTGTTTGAGTTGTCAAAAGGAGCATCTATAGCCGGATTTTGCAAATCCGCGCACCCTAAAAGTCCACAGAAGCGCCCAGTCAGTGTCCGTTTTGAGCCTCTATTTGTCCGTTCATGCAACCATACTCCTCATTTTGTCCCTTATATATCCGGTGACGTGTATGTGCTTGGTGGAGATGAAGAGAGAGAAAGAAAAGAAAGAAAAGGTAGTCCATGGTGGGCCACATCCTATGTGGCGGATCGACCATGCGTGTCTATGAGCCTCATATACTCCCCAATTTGGTGTCAATATGAGAGTTTGCGGATAGCCTGGACCGGGAATGATATAAGGTGTCGGGTTGGGTTACCATTTTCCTTCTCTCTCCTGTTCGGTCAACGATCGGGCGTGTCCGCAGATTTGAAGGGACCGGCTTTATGTGCTCTAAGATTATTGTGTTTGATAATATGATGTGTGTTAGCCTACTCTCGAAAAAAAAGATGTGAGTTAGCTTAGACGACATTATTCTCGGTAATATTAGCTCAGTGAGTAGTACCTTATCTTTCTTTTTCAAAAGCCCGTGGCAACGCACGCGCATTTTACTAGTATCAGTTGGATTCTGGTAATGCAAGGAGAATGTATGATCACTTGGATCTCTTCATCTTGCACACAGGCATATTTGCCTTAGCCCTTTCGTACTACTAGTAAATATGCCCGAGCATTGCAACGGGAGAAATATCGCACAACACATATGTCAATGAACAATGCCAGTAATGCTTAAAACTTAAACAACTAATCTCATCGAGCTCAACATGAGGCCTGTCATCTGCAAGCTACTCTGTACAGAGCAAACATATGATGGAATGGGTGAAGTATTTTCCTCCTTTTATAATTATATATATAACTAGGAAACCCAGGCATTCACATGAATAAATGCATTTGAAACAAAAATAGGGACTAAAGCAACTAAATATGAATGTTTGAAGAGAATCATTTGAACTAGCTTTTATTTAAGTACCTTCTCAAATTCCTTTCAAACCTTTTCTAAAATCCCACGCCCTTTCTACTTCAATATTGACCTCCAAACTTTTCCCTTAATTATTTCTGCATTCATCATAGCCCTACCAAAACTATCAACATTTTTGGAAATTCAAACGAGTCTGAATTCAACTTTTCCAAAGTGGACGTAACTTTTTTATTTGGGTGAAGTATAAATCTTAGACCCCCTGTAAAAAGGTTGAACATTTTATAAAATCACTGGCTATTTCTTTTCTTCTCTTTCTCCTCTCTCTAATTTCTTGTTTTTGAGGCAACCCTCTCTCTAATTTCTGCAAAAAAAATTGAGGGGACTCTAGTTTCTATAGAAAATGTATAGAGGACACAAACAGTAAATGTAAGAGCCTTGTATTGCAAATTCTCAATTCTTGTAGTCAATAGATTTGTGTAGTTAACAGCTAAGATATTAGTTGGATTCTAGTAATGCAAGGAGAATGTATGATCACTTGGATCTCTTCATCTTGCATACGGGCATATTTGCCTTAGCCCTTTCATACTACTAGTAAACAGCCCGAGCATTGCAACAGGAGAAATATCGCACAACACATATGTTAGTGAACAATGCCAGTAATGCTTGAAACTTAAACAACTAATCTCATCGAGCTCAACATGAGGCCTGCCATCTGCAAGCTACTCTATATAGAGGAAACGTATGATGGAATGGGTGAAGTATTTTCCTCCTTTTATAATTATATATATAATTAGGAAACCCAGGCATTCACATGAATAAATGCATCTGAAACAAAAATAGGACTAAAGCAACTAAATATGAACGTTTTAAGAGAATCATTTGAACCTAGCTTTTATTTAAGTTCCTTTTAAAATTCCTTCCAAACCTTTTCTAAAATCCCACGCCTTTTTCTATGTCAATATTGACCTCCAAACCTTTCCCTTAATTATTTCTGCACTTACCATAGCTCCATCAAAAATATCAACATTTTTGGAAATTCAAATGAGTCTGAATTCAACTTTTTCAAAGTGGGTGTAACTTCTTTATTTGGGTTAAGTATAAATCTTAGGCCCCATGTAAACAGGGTGAACATTTTATAAAATCACTGGCCGTTTCTTTTATTCTCTTTCCCCTCTCTCCAATTTCTTTTTTTGAGGCAACCCTCTCTCTAATTTCTGTAAAACAAATTGAGGGGACTTTAATTTCTATAGAAAATGTATAGAGGACACAAACAGTGAACGTAAGAGCCTTGTATTGCAAATTCTCAATTCTTGTAGTCAATAGTTTTGTGTAGTTAACAACGAAGATATCAGTTGGATTCTGGTAATGCAAGGAGAATGTATGATCACTTGGATCTCTTCATCTTGCACACAAGCATATATGCCTTAGCACTTTCGTACTACTAGTAAATATGCCCCAGCATTGCAATGGGAGAAATATTGCACAACACATATGTTAGTGAACAATGCCAGTGATTCTTAAAACTTATAGAACTAATCTCATCGAGCTCAACATGAGGCCTGCCGTCTGCAAGCTACTCTGTACAGAGCAAACATATGATGGAATGGGTGAAGTATTTTCCTCCTTTTATAATTATATATATAATTAGGAAACCCAGGCATTCACATGAATAAATGCATCTGAAACAAAAATAGGGACTCAAGCAACTAAATATGACTGTTTTAAGAGAATCATTTGAACCTAGCTTTTATTGAAGTTCCTTTTCAAATTCCTTCCAAACCTTTTCTAAAATCCCACGCCTTTTCTACTTCTATATTGACCTTCAGACCTTTCCCTTAATTATTTGTGCATTTACCATAACTCCACCAAAATATCAACATTTTTAGAAATTCAAATGAGTCAGAATTCAACTTTTCCAAAGTGGGTGTAACTTTTTTATTTGGGTTACGTATAAATCTTAGGCCCCATGTAAAAATGTTGAACATTTTATAAAATTACTGGCTATTTATTTTCTTCTCTTTCCCCTCTCTCTAATTTCTTTTTTTGAGGCAACCCTCTCTCTAATTTCTGTAAAAAATGAGGGGACTCTAATTTCTACAGAAAATGTATAGAGGACACAAACAGTGAACGTAAGTGCCTTGTATTGCAAATTCTCAATTCTTGTAGTCAATAGATTTGTGTAGTTAACAGCTAGATATCAATTGGATTCTGGTAATGCAAGGAGAATGTATGATCACTTGGTTCTCTTCATCTTGCACACAAGCATATTTGCCTTAGCACTTCCGTACTACTAGTAAATATCCCCGAGCATTGCAACGGGAGAAATATCGCACAACACATATTTCAGTGAACAATGTCAGTAATGCTTAAAACTTAAACAACTAATCTCATCGAGCTCAACATGAGGCCTGCCTTCTGCAAGTTACTCTGTATAGAGCAAACATATGATGGAATGGGTGAAGTATTTTCCTCCTTTTATAATAATATATATAATTAGGAAACCCAGGCATTCACATGAATAAATGCATCTGAAACAAAAATAGGGACTAAAGCAACTACATATGAACGTTTTAAGAGAATCATTTGAACCTAGCTTGTATTTAAGTTACTTTTAAAATTCCTTCCAAACCTTTTCTTAAATCCCACGCCTTTTCTATGTCAATATTGACCTCCAAACTTTTCCCTTAATTATTTCTGCATTTACCATAGCTCCACCAAATATATCAATGTTTTTGGAAATTCAAATGAGTCTGAATTCAACTTTTTCAGAGTGGGTGTAACTTTTTTATTTTGGTTAAGTATAAATCTTAGGCCCCATGTAAACAGGGTGAACATTTTATAAAATCACTGGCCGTTTCTTTTATTCTCTTTCCCCTCTCTCCAATTTCTTTTTTTGAGGCAACCCTCTCTCTAATTTCTGTAAAACAAATTGAGGGGACTCTAATTTCTATAGAAAATGTATAGAGGACACAAACAGTGAACGTAAGAGCCTTGTATTGCAAATTCTCAATTCTTGTAGTCAATAGTTTTGTGTAGTTAACAACGAAGATATCAGTTGGATTCTGGTAATGCAAGGAGAATGACACAAGCGTATTTTCCTTAGCACTTTCGTACTACTAGTAAATATGCATGAGCATTGCAACGGGAGAAATATTGCACAACACATATGTCAGTGAACAATGCCAGTAATTGTTAAAACTTAAACAACTAATCTCATCGAGTTCAACATGAGGCGTGCCGTCTGGAAGCTACTCTGTAGAGAGCAAACGTATGATGGAATGGGTGAAGTATTTTCCTCCTTTTATAATTATATATATAATTAGGAAACCCAGGCATTCACATGAATAAATGCACCTGAAACAAAAATAGGGACTCAAGCAAATATGAATGTTTTAAGAGAATCATTTGAACCTAGCTTTTATTTAAGTTCCTTTTCAAATTACTACGAAACCTTTTCTAAAATCCCATGCCTTTTCTACTTCAATATTGACCTCCAAACCTTTCCCTTAATTATTTCTGCATTTACAATAGCTCCACCAAAAATATCAACATTTTTGAAAATTCAAAAGAGTCTGAATTCAACTTTTCCAAAGTGGGTGTAACTTTTTTATTTGGATTAAGTATAAATCTTAGGCCCCATGTAAAAAGGTTGAACATTTTATAAAATCACTGGCTATTTCTTTTCTTCTCTTTCCCCTCTCTCTAATTTCTTTTTTTGAGGCAACACTCTCTCTAATTTCTGTAAAAAAATTGAGTGGACTCTAATTTCTGTAAATGGGACTTTAATCTGGATGGGCCAGCCCACCTAAACTACCGTGGCCTAAGGTGCAGGTCGACCTCCTCTATAACCCTAGAGCCCCGATCTGATCCTCTCAACTGCCTCGTTCACCGCCACCCACCCAGAGTCACTCGCACGCGCATGCCTGCTAGGTGGGCATGTGGCGATGCGGTCTGGCGCAGTGGTGGCGTCCTGCTCAGGGTCGTCCTCGGCGGCTGCGTGCACTGCAGCTGTCGGTGCCGCAAGATGCTCGGATGGCGCGAGCGGTGCTATCAATCTTCAATCTTTTTCTGTATCCTCAAGACTCTGTCTCGACCATTCTATTAGGTTGGGCACCCCATACTGCTTTTTGTTGGATTCATGCGCCTGTCCTCTTTGATTGGTCATAGCTATCCTCTTCTTGTTCGCTTGTTGGTTCTTGCAATTTGGAACGTAATAAATGGCTAGGATTTGATGTAAAGTGCCGGGGTGGGACTATTAATTTGAATTGGAAATTTTGGCACAAACTCCGTTTGCTGCAGCCGGAAGGGAGGGGAGGGCAGGTTGTGAGGTTGAACTTTTTTAGTGGCCCATAATTGTTTTTGACCGGTTGACTTACGCAGCTGCAAACAATGTTTGGAACCGGACAAGCGAACAGACAAAAATTAATATGACAGCGTATGACCAGAAGGGCTAGCCGCTCTATTATTGGGGAAATACTATACCTTTTGTAGGTTGCCTTTTTTTGTTTTTCCACGAGAACTTTTGTAGGTTGTCCATCAATCAACAATAAAAGAACCTCTTCAGTGCACGGGTGAGCACTATATTTTGAATAGTGTCAGAATGTTATTTTGAAGTTCCGCAAGGAAAATCTAAATGTTCATATGGATGTACACTTGAAGTTTGAAAAAAATCCAAGAAGAAAATCTAAATGTTCATATGGATTTACACTAAACATGTGCAAATTTGTGTGATGAAGTAAGTTACCATGTTAGCTACACAAAAATGACAATGGAACTTGGCGTAGACAACACATTTTTGCATGAGCCAAGAGCAACTCCAGTATCTCATGTAAAAAAATTCCCGTAGAAGTCGTTTAAAGGGATCAAACTGAATATGGGGGCATATGAACATGTTTTCCAAAAAAAGTAACTTATTTATCACCTTGGGTGAGGAATAGTTATTCTTCACCCCCTCTATTTAATATCAATGCATTGTAATTTTACGTTCCGTATATTGTCTTACTAGCTAAATGCCCGTGCGTTGCAACGGGAAAACAACAATTATGTGAAACATCATTCACATCTGATATTATTATTTTATAGGATGTAGTCGATTCTTTTTTACCGAAAAGACAAATTCACTCTTTTTCTTTGTTCGTCATCCACTATAATACATGTGCGTTGCTATGAATTAAAAATTTAAATTATCCAATATGTCATAATTTTTGCTTTCCAACACGATCTTTGATTTTGTATTGGCGGTCGGCTGAGCCAGAAGTCGAGAACAATTGAGCAAGGATGGTACAGAGCTGGCCCCACATTGCCAAACAGTTCTTTTTTTAAGAAACACGTCGCCGAAGTTCTGTGGAAATCTTACTCTCCTATTTGTAAACGGAAGGATTAGTGCCATAGTCTAATTACAGAAGAAGTGATGGCATCACAATTAGCATTAGGAACTGCATGTGATGGTGAAAGTCTAATAAGAAGGTGCAACACTGCATTCTCCTGGTTAGCAGTGTTCATATTTTTGCAACTCATTCTTCTGGACGTGATTACCAAATAGCCTGTTCTGTACTGATTTGGTATTGATTACGAACATGATTGATTCCTTTTTTCTAATTTATAGTCTGTTACCAAATACTATCGTGATTGATTCCTTCCTTTTGATTGATTGATTCCTTCTTTCCTTTTAAACGTGATTGGATTACCATGATTTGTTACCAATTACCAAAGATGAAACACCGGTTTAAATAGGCGGGAGCTCTTGATGAGGAGATTGGACGAACGCAAGAGGGGAGAGAGAGCCTTACGTTTCTTTTAGGTAGTAGAGAAGAGATTTCAGACATAAAAATAGAACGTAATAATATATATAATAATGTAAAAATATTTTATATTACGTAAAATTACAAATGTAAAAGCACAGTGTAAAATCTACATAAAATGTAATTTTTTCTAGTTTTATAACCTATATTTTTTTCTTATGCCAAATTTTACGCAGTAAATCAATACAAATTTAACTATGTATTTGTAAAGTCTATTCATCACACAGGGTGCAGAATAAGTTATTCTTCACCCGAGATAATCTCATGATCATTTCATAAATAAATTACATTTGAAATATAAGTAGTTAAATTTGTATTGATTTACTGCGTAAAATTTGGCATAAGAAAAAAAATATAGGTCATCAGACCAGAAAAATTACATTTTATGTACATTTTACACTATGTTTTTACATTTGTAATTTTACGTAACATAAAGTATTTTTTACGGCGAATATATATTTTCTTGCGTTCTCTTTTTACTTCTGAAATTAGACGAAATTTACGGAGCGTAAATTTACGGTGCATTGATGTTAAAATAGACTTCACCCATGGTGACATATATAGGAAAAAATACATCCTACCACCCGGGGTAGTTACCCCACATGTCAAATATACTACCATGTGGTATTATATATACTATGTAAATATGTTCATACGTTACATATAACTTATTTCAAAGTGAGTTATATGAAAAAATTGCAAGTTGACCCATGATTTTTGTTATATTTGTGAACTACGCATATATTTGTACGTAAAAAGAAGCATACTCAAAATACGATGCATACTACCTAAAAAGTAATATATATATATTACATAAACTTTCTTATATACTACATACTACACGTACATACTCTCCGATTTGATAGATACTATATACAACATACAAAACTCAAGTGGTGGTAATTATCACTGATGGTAGATAAAATTTGTCATAACTAGTAACAGAATATTATTCTGTTACCATCGCCCCCTATAAGGCGCGATGCGCCCAATAGGTACGAGGCAGAAAACTCCCCGACAAGCTGCGACCCTCCCCACTCAAACCCGCCTCCTACCGCCGGAGGCAGCCGTCGCGGGCAAGGGAGCGACAGCGGTAGCCGGAGCGAGGGAGCCCGCGACGCCGTGACTGTCTGCCGACGGATCCACCACCACCATCTGCTTCCTCGCTGGCGCATCAACGTCGGGGCGGTGATCTCCGCCACCAGCATCCCCTCACCGGAGCTCCCTCGCCGGATCCATGATCTCGGCCAATAGTTGCCCCCTCCCTGGAGCCGCTTGCTGGATTCGTGATCTCCGCCACCAGTCGCTGCCTCCCTGGACCTCGTCGCTGGATCTCCACCACTAGTAGGAGCGCCACCGTCTCCCCAAGCTCCTTGCCTGCATCAATGGTGCTGCCTTCCAAGCTTATTCCGATGCGCCGCCGATGAGAGGAAGAAGACGTCACATGCAAGAACATGCATCTGCATGTGATGTGTGCTTCCCACTTGATTTTCCTCAAATTTCAATCTGCCTGATTGCTCCCGAAGCCCAAACGATCAGTTCAGAAATTGTTTTCAGATCTGGGTTTGCCTGAAGCAAATACCACGTTTGTATCAGTTCATCAGTCCTACGCTGCAAAGATTTAATTTAAAAATTGCACACACTATACTCTGTCTATATGTTACACTATTAGGTTCATCAGTACTACTTATAAAAATGAACTACACCTGTTTGTGTTGCATGTTCTATGATACAGAAGCTGATAGTACACTTCAAATGCTTGCATCAGTTCATTACACCTGTGCCACTTGATACGCAATTTGGCTGTCGAGGTTACTATCATTACCTCTAATGTGCTTGCTTCAGTTCCAGTAAAAAAAACAAAATTTATGCATAAGTCCAAGTAGCTTCAACGGTTCATATAAGGTTCAACTACCACTGCAAGTTATATGTTGAGATTACTAATAGTACATGCCATGTAGTTGCATTAGTTCGAACGAGGAAGACTGTTGTTGAAAAAAATTAAATACACCTGTTACATAGTAAGTTCAATGATACACAAACTGGGGGTACTTCTAATGTAGATGCATCCGTTCTACTAGAAAACAAAAAGACATGCATCCGTTTTATATAGGGTTTTTTTACATCTGTGCCCCTGGTTCCTTAGCTCTACTCATTCATCCCGCACTCTTAACTTTTGCTCACTTTTACCCACTCCCTTGCCAGAAACCCTCATAACTGGGCACAACGGACGTTGCCGTCGGGTCAAAGGCTTGACCGTTAACTCTGACTAGTGGGGCCACGCTGGACTGTGTCGTCCGTTCGACCTGACAAGTGGGGCCGCGTTGGGTGGTGTCGCTGTTCGACTGTTGGGCCGTGGTTTCGTTGGGCCGTCCCTTGCATTAAACGTCTTCGTGCGCTGCCAGGACAGAAGCCTGCTATGCATGCACCCAACAAAGCTTGCCTGCATGCGTCGATCGAGCCTGCATGCGCTGATGCCACGATCCCACGATGCGCCGATCGAGCCTGCATGCGCCGATGCGTCCGCCACGATGCACTGACCGAGCTGCTTTCTTGCACGCCAGCCGCGACGGATGCAGCGACGGTCACTGCCGCTGGTTCCTCTTTTCTAGCTAGGTGGCTACATATAAGTGGCTTGTGTAAAAAAAGAGCCACTCCCTTGCTTAGATCTACTCATTCAACCCTACTAACAAAGCTTGCTTGCATGCACTAGGTGGTTACTAACAAGGGAACCCTACTAACAAGCCGAGCTCTCTAAAAAAACAATCAACAAATATGTAGTCCCAATATGTAGATAGGGCCAACAAGCCCATAGCACGATCACATAGTTCAAACTAGGAAGAACTTAATAATATAATAGATAGAAAACTTAAGCCAACAAGCCCATAGCAACTCCAACATAGTTCAATTACAACTTAATATAATATGAACTAAAAAAAGATAGAGGGTTTAGAACCCTAGCCACCGCCTTCTCCACCTCGCTCCTCCTCCGGGCGCTCTTTTCACTGCTCCTCTAGGGCGTTGTCGATGGGGTACGGAAGAGTGTGCATGCGCGCCGCAGTGGGGAAGATGTTGGTGTACTCCGTGAACCTGTTGTGGGTGGTGAAAGCGATGAACTTGGAGCCACACCAAAACACCCGCCCGAGGAGGTAGAAGGCGTCGAATGTGTTGGTGAAGTGGGCAAAGAGAGCAACCACCACCCGGTTTTGGATGACCTCCTCGACGTGGAACATCATTGGAGATCCCCTCGGGAGGTGGTGGTAGTCGGACGCGAGGAAGAACTCGGTGAAGTTCCTTGCGGTCCTCAGCCTTGATATCGCCCACACACATAGTGTGCGATCAACGTACACGCTGGTAGGGTAGAGCCTCTCCGGCACGGTGTGTGGGAAGCGGTAGGTTGGTACGGTGTACTGCATGGCTGAGGAATGTGCAGAAGAAGGAGAAGGGGTCGAAGAGCAAGAAGGGCAGATGGATGAGGGATGGCAGAGGCAGAGGGTGGGAGATGGCAGAGGCAGAGTGTCGCTTAAATAGCCGTACTGCTACGTGTTATTTGGCTATGGCAATAACGGGGTGAAATGTGAAGTCAGTAGCCCGTTTGTCAAACCCACCGCGGCATCGGGAGTGTACACGTGTGGGAAACGCTGGTTTGAAAAGAAGAAGAAAAATAAGCTAATTGCACGCGTGGGAATCCGTAGTCATATATATATATTATATGAACAAAAAGAGACGATTTTTGAAGGGCTTGTGGCCATTTTGCATGATAAAAAAAAATTTGGCCCTTAAAAATTTGGTCATTGCATGATAAGAAAAAGATAGAGGGCTTGTGGCCATTATACAAATGCAAAATGACCCATTTTTTAATAGTTTGTGGCCATTTTGCATGACAAAAATAAATTTAGCCCTTATAAATTTGGTCGTTTTGCATTTGTACAGAACAAAAAGAACTAAATTTTCTACACAATGTCAATTATTGTGTAATTTCAAATGATGCAAAAAAATAGAGCCAACACGTTCACAAAAAACAGAGCCAGCACGTTCACAAAAAAATGACGCAAGTCGACGGTCCAACCGGAGCTTGGTTTCCTTTTGGGACCAATAACAACGTTTTTTTTGCGGAGTCAGTGGTTGGCGAGCAGCCGAGCACAACCAACAGGATCGCCTCTCGCGGATCGCCCCACGATCCAATGATGCGGAGCCGTCCTTGTGATCCAACGGCCCAGAGCCTGCACGCAGCCTACCCACCGAATTCCTTCTAGAAGACCACATCTGAGGGCTGTTGCTTGGCGCTAGGGTATGATCGGACGACTGACGTTCGGAGCTAGGGTTAGGCAAAACCCCGCAGGTTTAGAGGGGTTTTGAGCTGGTCAACGGGGTTACGAAAGCTTTGACTGAGCATAACTAATTAAAAAAAAATCTAAAAAATATGAAACCTTCGCCGTTCGTCGTTTTATAAGACACACTAACGAGGAAAAATACTAAACTTGGTCTATGGTCATTTTCATGAAAAAACCCTAGCTGGCACGATCGAGGTCAAATGAGACCATTAATTAAAAAAAATTAAAAAAATATGAAACCTGCGCACAATGTTGTCTTATGTGACATGTTACCAACCAAAAATGATAAACTTGGTCTATGGTCATTTTCATGAGAAAACCTTCACACATATGATCTATCACCTACAAGATTTCATAGAGGTGAAGGAGATGAGGTAGGGTTACCTTCCGTTTTTGAATTTTTTTAAAAATAAAAAAAATCACCAAAGCTTTATTTCAAAGTGATTAAGAAGGATCTGAACTTAGTTTTCCATTTTCATATTTTAAACGTGTTTTTAATAGTTTTTATATTAAAGCATATTTTTCAAAAGAAAATGTAAAAATATGAAGATTAATTCAAAAAAAGTGAGACTTTGAATCTACACTATATAGATTGAATAGGTGTTAATAAAAAACATTTGGCTCATTTAGAGTAGGTCCAGAAAAACTTGATTACAAATGGGCTGTTTACCCTAGCCTGGGAGCTCATTTGGAGCACATTTCTCAAATTCAAATTTCTTTGACCTCCTCTAAATCACCTCAAATTTTGCACACATGATCTCCTACACAAACATAGATATTTTGCCAAGGTTTTATTTTTTTTGCATTTTCTTGAATTTACACAAACGTACAGATAATTTGCTGGTGGGAAAAAGCATGCGTTTGATTTGACTAATAAACATGAGACCAGTAACATGTGTGATCAGTGAAGCAACACTGAAACAACATGTGTGACCAGTGAAGCAACACTGAAGTGATCAGTGAAGCAACACTGAAACAACATGTTTGATCATTACAGCACCTAAACTCATAGTTCACAACATCTAAACAGAACTAACCATACACCACAGGCAAATATAAGGACAAACAAATATAGATAGAATAATACGTTACTAGCATCACCATAGATTAAGTTCACACCATAAACAGCCACATTAAGTTTACCATAAGTAACCGGACCCTAATTACCCAAAAGATTAAGATTCAGTTCACAGCATCACAGCATCACAACATCACATCATCACATCACTTCACGCCGGAGTCAGGGCCTTCGCGAGCGCAGCATGCTGCCCCCTGATCATGTAGTCCTCCCCGTAGATCGCTACATCCTCTGCATGAGACATAAGGTGATCGAAGCGGCCATCCTTGGGCTTTGGCTTGGTGGTGCAGTAGGGGCAGTGCCACTTCTTGAACTTGCGGTTGTAGAAGGAAGCAACACTACAAAAAAAAGACACTTCCGCGATGATACGTGTTTGTCATAGTAGGTCACGTTTTCTGTCATGCATGTACATCCATGACAAATTTATGACAGAATCAAGATAGTCATACCTATGCTGTCGTAAAAGTGTTCCATGACATTACCAAAATTATCATCACGGAAGTGTCCACTTCCAAGACGATAAATCGCGCGTCATAGAAGTGCTTTCGTCAAGGGTGACTGACACGTGGCATCCACCGTAACGGGATGCCGTTAAGCTATCGGGTCCGGTTTTGGATCCGATAACCCGTTAACAGCCCGCAAATGGGAATTTTCCATGTGTAAAATTCTCATTGGCCGGAGGAAACACGTGTCGGCTCAACGTTCGGGCAGATGTCATCCACTCATTGGACAGGAGGCGCCTATGATACGTCGACACGTGGCACGACCCAACAGAGGCCCATTCCGGTGAAAAGGCCGGCCCATTTGACTTGGTCAAAAGGTAACGGGCTGGCCCACGGAAAGCTTGTTAATGGCCTGTTCGTGTATAGCCCATTTACGGCCTGCTTACTACCGACCCGTTACGGCCTATCGGAATTAAGCCCAGTAGCTTCATCTGGGCCGTCCAATATGATTCCAGCCCATTGTAACTTCCGGCCCATGTATGACCCATGATGTCTTTCGGCCCATATGAGGCCCTTTGTAACTCTCGGCCCATTAAAGGCCCGAGATGATACTGGCCCATAATGAACAGTGTATCTCTTTATACCCATTAATGACCCATTATTCCGTCGGCCGTTTCTGGCCCGTGTTAACTTTTGGCCTTCTAAGGGCCCATTTATTCTTGGGCTCATTTCTAGAATTCGGTTAGATACGGTCCGTTACTGGCCTGTTCCGTTTGTGGGCCAAATACAGCCCGTGGTTACATTTGGCCCGTTTGTGGCCCGTTAACTCGTTGGGCTTTTTTCATAGCGTTATCAAATACGGCCTATTAACGGCCCGTTATGGTCCACGAATAGTACGACCCATGTTTGGCGAAATGATTATACGCCCCATAGAAGGCCCATGGATCCTACGGCCCGTAGAAGACCAATGGATCCTATGGCCTGTAGAAGGCCCATTGATCATATGGCCCGTAGAAAGTCCATGGATCCTACGGCCCGTAAAAGGCCCATGGATCCTATGGCCCGTAGAAGGCCCACGGATCCTACGGCCCGCAGGAGGCCCATGGTTATAGCAGTCCGTGTGTTGCCATGATTATTGTGGCCTAGTTACCAAAACTAGGTTATTGTGGCCACTAAAAAAAGGCGGAAAAAGAACTGCAGTGACTACAAGCAAACAACTAAACAAGACAGTAAGGAAATAAATAAGCAAGCAACTAACGCTAGCCTATTAGAGCTATTACACATATTACATCCACTGGGCATCAAAGTTCGCCACCAGTGCAAATATAGGGAACAAAGCAGCATATTACATACACTGGCCGTCAAAATTGGCCACCAGTGCAAATAAACGCAACAGCAAAACAAGTCCTTAACTGAAACAACTTTAGAAGAGCTCAAGAAATGTTATCCTGGGTATCCACCATGCTGGCAATAAGCTTAGCAAGCTTATTAGCTTTGTCCTGTTTGGCGCTAAAATCCTCCAACGCTTGCTGTTGCACCAGAAAGTATGCATCTGAATGCTCCAGGGACTTCCGCAGTCCTTCCGCTTCTTGTCGCAGCACAGCCGATCAATGTCTTTCAGTTTGTAGTTGAGACTCAAGAAACCAAACTGATTCAGACAGTGAGTTTGAATAGCTTGTGCAAGTGGTAGTGGCCAGTAACTCAAATAGTAAACCAAGACAGGACTTTGGGGTTGCCTAACTGTCTTCAAGATAGTTTTCCTTAGCTGTTTTATCAGCTTTGTTGGAGACCAACAAGAATGTCTCACGATCCTGAACCTTATCTGCATTACTTCCTTTATCATTGCTTAATAAGGCACTCTTCCCCAATATTCTGTCAGCATTCTCAAAGAAGAAACAAGCAGACACATAACAGGTTTAGCATGTACTAGTATATGAAACTCATTTCGGTGAACCAGTTCATTAGTAAGGTGGACAAGATTAAACTACCAAGTCTTCTATTGCCAAGTAGTACATTATAAAAGCATCAAACAAACATATATCTATGTCCTGTGGTCACTGCATTGTCTTGCCAAATCAAAATAGAGACACGGTTCAAATCATATCAGTTCAAGAGAAAGCAACATTGAAAGAATACAAAGCGTGGGAAACTAAACGACACAACAAGATTTCAGATGGGTACCACGGGTCTACATGTACAACAACACTATTGGCCCTGTTATGATGCTAGTAATGTGCATGATATGAGAAGTCAACTGTATACACAATTGAAATTGAAATCAACAGAGCTATTTATAAGAGCAAACCTGTTAAAGAAACATGCGTAAACACACCTGTTGTGCCATTGGAGTTTCCATTGGATAGTTCAATTTAAAAATAAGTTTGTATGAGTAAATACAGTGATACAAGAGGAAAGCAGTATGCACGATAGCAATGGAATCTTAAATGAGAATAGTTGTTCTTCAGGTTTAAGCACTTGTTCTACATGAACAGAGTACAGTAAGACGCAAGCATATAGTACTTAAAATAAAATGAGCTCATAGACCTTAGCACATTCTTGGTTCGGGACCAGTAAAGAACAAGGCGTTCCTAGTCATCGCCCAGTAAATGTGTCTCAGGAGAACGTAAGGGAATTTGATGAGTTTCTTTGCCAGTGAAGTACGTTTTCTTCAGGTAATTCCGATACTGCCACCAAGCATTCTTGAAGATAGCAGAGGTATTAGCACAGGTTACCTCATCCTGAGTTTTCAAATCGGTCCTTCTCTATAGAGAAAAATGGGAAAATTTGCTGTATTATAACCATCATGGAGGTAGAATGTATGGGACAAAGCAAAGTAATTGCCATGAATAACATTACTTACACATAACTCCTGGGCAAACACCTGCAACTGGCATTTTCCTTCATCTTCAGTATAATATTTCCATGATGGGAAGATACGCACATAGGATTTAACAACATCAAATGCGATAGATGCTAAACTATGAATGGCTGGTTGTGCTTCCTCCACAGGAATAGGTGTACTAACTGGTGGAGTTGGGGTTCGCCTGTTGGAGAACGTAGCAGAAATTCAAAATTTTCTACGCATCACCAAGATCAATCTATGGAGTTTACTAGCAACGAGAGGGAAGGAGTGCATCTACATACCCTTGTAGATCGCGAGCGGAAGCGTTCAAGAGAACGGGGTTGATGGAGTCGTACTCGTCGTGATCCAAATCACCGATGATCCTAGCGCCGAACGGACGACACCTCCGCGTTCAACACACGTACGGAGCAGCGACGTCTCCTCCTTCTTGATCCAGCAAGGGGGGAGGAGAGGTTGATGGAGATCCAGCAGCACGACAGCGTGGTGGTGGAAGTAGCGGGGATCCCGGTAGGGCTTCGCCAAGCACTAACGGGAGGGAGAGGTGTCACGGGAGGGAGAGGGAGGCGCCAGGGGTTAGGGTATTGCTGCCCTCCCTCCCCCCACTATATATAGGGCCAAGGGAGAGGGGGGGCGCAGCCTTGGCCCTTCCTCCAAGGAAGGGTGCGGCCAGGGAGGAGTCCTTCCTCCCCAAGGCACCTCGGAGGTGCCTTCCCCCTTTAGGACTCTCCGTTTATCTTATCTCTTGGCGCATGGGCCTCTTGGGGCTGGTTCCCTTGGCCCATATAGGCCAAGGCGCACCCCCCACAGCCCATGTGGCCCCCCCGGGGCTGGCGGACCCCTTGGTGGATCCCCGGACCCCTTTCGGCACTCCCGGTACAATACCGATAAAGTGCGAAACTTTTCCGGCGACCAAAATAAGACTTCCCATATATAAATCTTTACCTCCGGACCATTCCGGAACTCCTCGTGACGTCCGGGATCTCATCCGGGACTCCGAACAACTTTCGGGTTACCGCATACTAATATCTCTACAACCCTAGCGTCACCGAACCTTAAGTGTGTAGACCCTACGGGTTCGGGAGACAAGCAGACATGACCGAGACGACTCTCCGGTCAATAACCAACAGCGGGATCTGGATACCCATGTTGGCTCCCACATGCTCCTCGATGATCTCATCGGATGAACCACGATGTTGAGGATTCAATCAATCCCGTATACAATTCCCTTTGTCAATCGATATGTTACTTGCCCGAGATTCGATCGTCGGTATCCCGATACCTTGTTCAATCTCGTTACCGGCAAGTCTCTTTACTCGTTCCGTAACTCACATCATCCCGTGATCAACTCCTTGGTCACATTGTGCACATTATGATGATGTCCTACCGAGTGGGCCCAGAGATACCTCTCCGTTTACACGGAGTGACAAATCCCAGTCTCGATTCGTGCCAACCCAACAGACACTTTCGGAGATACCTGTAGTGCACCTTTATAGCCACCCAGTTACGTTGTGACGTTTGGTACACCCAAAGCATTCCTACGGTATCCGGGAGTTGCACAATCTCATGGTCTAAGGAAATGATACTTGACATTAGAAAAGCTCTGAGCAAACGAACTACACGATCTTGTGCTAGGCTTAGGATTGGGTCTTGTCCATCACATCATTCTCCTAATGATGTGATCCCGTTATCAACGACATCCAATGTCCATGGTCAGGAAACCGTAACCATCTATTGATCTATGAGCTAGTCAACTAGAGGCTTACTAGGGACATGGTGTTGTCTATGTATCCACACATGTATCTGAGTTTCCTATCAATACAATTCCAGCATGGATAATAAACGATTATCATGAACAAGGAAATATAATAATAACCAATTTATTATTGCCTCTAGGGCATATTTCCAACAGTCTCCCACTTGCACTAGAGTCAATAATCTAGTCCACATCGCCATGTGATTAACACTCACAGGTCACATCACCATGTGACCAACATCCAAAGAGTTTACTAGAGTCAACAATCTAGTTCACATCACTATGTGATTAACACTCAATGAGTTCTGGTTTGATCATGTTATGCTTGTGAGAGAGGTTATTAGTCAACGGGTCTGAACCTTTCAGATCCGTGTGTGCTTTACGAATATCTATGTCATCTTATGGATGCTACCACACGCTACTTGGAGCCATTTCAAGTAATTGCTCTACTATACGAATCCGGTTTACTACTCAGAGTCATCCGGATTAGTGTCAAAGTTCGCATCGACGTAACCCTTTACGACGAACTCCTTTTCACCTCCATAATCGAGAAAATTCCTTAGTCCACTAGATACTAAGGATAAGTTCGACCGCTGTCATGTGATCCATTCCCGGATCACTATTGTACCCCTTGACCAACTCATGGCAAGGCACACTTCATGTGCGGTACACAGCATAGCATACTGTAGAGCCTACGTCTAAAGCATAGGGGACGACCTTCGTCCTTTCTCTCTCTTCTGCTGTGGTCAGGTCTTGAGTCTTACTCAATACTCACACCTTGTAACACAGCCAAGAACTCCTTCTTTGCTGATCTATTTTGAACTCTTTCAAAATCATGTCAAGGTGTGTGTTCTTTGAAAGTATCATCAGGCGTCTTGATCTATCTCTATAGATCTTGATGCCCAATATGTAAGCAGCTTTATCCAGGTCTTCCTTTGAAAAACTCCTTTCAAACAACCCTTTATGCTTTCCAGAAATTTTATATCATTTCGGATCAACAATATGTCATTCACATATACTTATCAGAAATGTTGTAGCGCTCCCACTCACTTTATTGTAAATACAAATTTCTAACAAACTTTGTATAAACCCAAAAACTTTGATCACTCTATCAAAGCGTATATTCTGACTCCGAGATGCTTGCTCTAATCCATGGAAGGATCGCTGGAGCTAGCATACCTTTTAGCATCCTTAGGATCGACAAAACCTTTCTGATTGTATCACATACAACCTTTCCTTACGAAAACTGGTAAGGAAACTTGTTTTGACATCCATCTGCTAGATTTCATAAATGCAGCTAATGCTAACATGATTCCGACGGACTTAAGCATCACTACGGATGAGAAAATCTCATCGTAGTCAACTCCTTGAACTTGTGGAAATACTCTTTGCCACAAGTCAAGCTTCATAGACGGTAACATTACCGTCCACGTCCGTCTTCTTCTCAAAGATCCATTTATCTCGGATTTCATGGCTTCTAACCATTTGTCGGAATATGGGCCCACCATCGCTTCTCCATAGCTCGTAGGTTCAGTATTGTCCAACAACATGATATCTCAGACAGGATCACGTACCACTCTGAAGTAGCACGCATCCTCGTCGTCCTACGAGGTTTGGTAGTGACTTGATCCGAAGTTTCATGATCACTATCATAAGCTTCCACTTCAATTGGTGTAGGTGCCACAGGAACAACTTCCTGTGCCCTGCTACACACTAGTTGAAGTGACGGTTCAATAACCTTATCAAGTCTCCACCATCCTCCCACTCAATTCTTTCGAGAGAAACTTTTCCTCGAGAAAGGACTCGTTTCTAGAAGCAATTACTTTTGCTTCCAGATCTGAAATAGGAGGTACACCCAACTGTTTTGGGTATTCTATGAAGATGCATTTATCCGGTTTGGGTTCGAGCTTATCAGCCTGAAACTTTTTCACATAAGCATCGCAGCCCCAAACTTTTAAGAAACGACAACTTAGGTTTCTCTAAACGGTGTCGTCTCAACGGAATTGCGTGTTGACCCTTTTAAAGTGAATGCGGTTATCTCTAATGCCTAACCCATAAACGATAGTGGTAATTCGATAAGAGACATCATGGTATGCACCATATCCAATAGGGTGCAGTTATGATGTTCGGACACACCATCACACTATGGTGTTCCAGGCGGTATTAATTGTGAAACACTTTCCACAATGTCTTAATTGTGTGCCAAACTCGTAACTCAGATACTCATCTCTATGATCATATCACAAACATTTTATCTTCTTGTCACGACGATATTCAACTTCACTCTGAAATTACTTGAACCTTTCAATAATTCAGACTTGTGTTTCATCAAGTAAATACACTCAGCATCTACTCAAATCATCTGTGAAGTAAGAACATATCGATATCCACTGCGTGCCTCAGCACTCATTGGACTGCATACATCAAAATGTTTTACTTCCAATAAGTTGCTCTCTTGTTTCATCTTACTGAAAACGAGGCTTTTCAGTCATTTTCCCCATGTGGTATGATTTGCATGTCTCAAGTGATTCAAAATCAAGTGAGTCCAAACGATCCATCTGCATGGAGTTTCTTCATGCATATATACCAATAGACATGGTTCGCATGTCTCAATCTTTTCAAAAACGAGTGAGTCCAAAGATCCATCTACATGGAGCTTCTTCATGCGTTCTATACCAATATGACTCAAGTGGCAGTGCCACAAGTATGTGGTACTATCATTACTATCTTATATCTTTTGGCATGAACATGTGTATCACTACGATCGAGATTCATTTTAGGTGCAAGACCATTGAAGGTATTATTCAAATAAACAGAGTAACCATTATTCTCCTTAAATGAATAACCTATTGCGATAAACATAATCCAATCATGCTCAACGCAAACACCAAATCTCGATGGTAGAGGGAGCATGCGATGCTTGATCACATCAACCTTGGAAACACTTCCAACACATATCGTCATCTCACCTTTAGCTAGTCTCCGTTTATTTCGCAGCTTTTATTTCGAGTTACTAACACTTAGCGACCGAACCGGTATCTAAGACCCTGGTGCTGCTAGGAGTACTAGTAAAGTACACATTCATAAAATGCATATCCAATATACTTCTGTCGACCTTGCCTGCCTTCTCATCTACCAAGTATCTAGGGTAGTACTGCTTCAGTGACCGTTCCCCTCATTACAGAAGCACTTAGTCTCGGGTTTGGGTTCAACCTTGGGATTCTTCACTAGAGCAGCAAACGACTTGCTGTTTCATGAAGTATCCCTTTTGCCCTTGCCCTTCTTAAACTAGTGGTTTTACTAACCATCAACAATTGATGCTCCTTCTTGATTTCTACTTTCGCGGTGTCAAACATCGCGAGTTGCTTAAGGATCATCATAACTATCCCTGATATGTTATAGTTCATCACGAAGCTCTACTAGCTTGGTGGCAGTGACTATGGAGAACTATCACTATCTCATCTGGGAGATTAACTCCCACTCGATTCAAGCGATTGTGGTACTCAGACAACCTGAGCACATGCTCAACGATTGAGCTTTTCTCCCTTAGTTTGCAGGCTTAAGAAACTTGTCAGAGGTCTCATACCTCTTGACGTGGGCACTAGTCTGAAATCCCAATTTCAGTCTTCGGAACATCTCATATGTTCTGCGACGTTTCAAAAACATCTTTGGTGCCACAATTCTAAACCGTTAGCAATAAGCACTGAACTATCACGTAGTCATCAAAACGTGTATGTCAGATGTTTCGTAACATCTACAGACGACGCTGAGGTTCAGCACACCGAGCGGTGCATTAAGGACATAAGCCTTCTGTGCAGCAATGAGGACAATCCTCAGTTTACGGACCTAGTCCGCATAATTGCTACTACCAACTTTCAACTAAATTTTCTCTAGGAACATATCTTAAACAGTAGAACTAAAGCGCAAGCTATGACATAATTTGCAAAGTCCTTTTGACTATGTTCATGATAATGAAGTTCATCTGATTATTGAACTCCCACTCAGATAGACATCCCTCTAGTCATCTAAGTGATACATGATCCGAGTCAAACTAGGCCGTGTCCGATCATCACGTGAGACGGACTAGTCATCATCGGTGAACATCTCCATGTTGATCGTATCTGCTATACGACTCATGTTCGACCTTTCGGTCTCTTGTGTTCCGAGGCCATGTCTGTACATGCTAGGCTCGTCAAGTCAACCTAAGTGTTTTGCATGTGTTCCGAGGCCATGTCTGTACATGCTAGGCTCGTCAACACCCGTTGTATTAGAACGTTAGAATCTATCACACCCGATCATCACGTGGTGCTTCGAAACAACGAACCTTCGCAACGGTGCACAGTTAGGGGGAACACGTCTCTTGAAATTTTAGTGAGGGATCATCTTATTTATGCTACCGTCGTTCTAAGCAAATAAGATGCATAACATGATAAACATCACATGCAATCAAATAGTGACATGATATGGCCAATATCATTTTGCTCCTTTGATCTCCATCTTCGGGGCACCATGATCATCTTTGTCACCGGCATGACACCATGATCTCCATCATCATGATCTCCATCATTGTGTCTTCATGAAGTTGTCACGCCAACGATTACTTCTACTTCTATGGCTAACGCGCTTAGCAATAAAGTAAAGTAATTTACATGGCGTTAATCAATGACACACAGGTCATACAAAAAATAAAGACAACTCCTATGGCTCCTGCCGGTTGTCATACTCATCGACATGCAAGTCGTGATTCCTATTACAAGAACATGATCAATCTCATACATCACATATATCATTCATCACATCTTCTGGCCATATCACATCACATAGCATACCCTGCAAAAACAAGTTAGACGTCCTCTAATTGTTGTTGCATGTTTTACGTGGCTGCTATGGGTTTCTAGCAAGAACGTTTCTTACCTACGCAAAAGCCACAACGTGATATGCCAATTTCTATTTACCCTTCATAAGGACCCTTTTCATCGAATCCGATCCGACTAAAGTGGGAGAGACAGACACCCGCTAGCCACCTTATGCAACTAGTGCATGTCAGTCGGTGGAACCTGTCTCACGTAAGAGTACGTGTAAGGTCGGTCCGGGCCGCTTCATCCCATGATGCCGCCGAATCAAGATAAGACTAGTAACGGCAAGTAAATTGACAAAATCGACGCCCACAACTACTTTGTGTTCTACTCGTGCATAGAAACTACGCATAGACCTAGCTCATGATGCCACTGTTGGAGAACGTAGCAGAAATTCAAAATTTTCTACGCATCACCAAGATCAATCTATGGAGTTTACTAGCAACGAGAGGGAAGGAGTGCATCTACATACCCTTGTAGATCGCGAGCGGAAGCGTTCAAGAGAACGGGGTTGATGGAGTCGTACTCGTCGTGATCCAAATCACCGATGATCCTAGCGCCGAACGGACGGCACCTCCGCGTTCAACACACGTATGGAGCAGCGACGTCTCCTCCTTCTTGATCCAGCAAGGGGGGAGGAGAGGTTGATGGATATCCAGCAGCACGACGGCGTGGTGGTGGAAGTAGCGGGGATCCCGGTAGGGCTTCGCCAAGCACTAACGGGAGGGAGAGGGAGGCGCCAGGGGTTAGGGTATTGCTGCCCTCCCTCCCCCCACTATATATAGGGCCAAGGGAGAGGGGGGGGGGGCACAGCCTTGGCCCTTCCTCCAAGGAAGGGTGCGGCCAGGGAGGAGTCCTTCCACCCCAAGGCACCTCGGAGGTGCCTTCCCCCTTTAGGACTCTCCGTTTATCTTATCTCTTGGCGCATGGGCCTCTTAGGGCTGGTTCCCTTGGCCCATATAGGCCAAGGCGCACCCCCCACAGCCCATGTGCCCCCCCGGGGCTGGTGGACCCCTTGGTGGATCCCCGGACCCCTTTCGGCACTCCCGGTACAATACCGATAAAGTGCGAAACTTTTCCGGCGACCAAAATAAGACTTCCCATATATAAATCTTTACCTCCGGACCATTCCGGAACTCCCCGGACCCCTTTCGGCACTCCCGGTACAATATCGATAAAGTGGACGACGTCATCGAGGAGGAGGCTCCGGCTGGGCAGTGGTGAGGTGGCGGACGGAGGAGGGTGGGGTTTCGCGACTGGAGTGGAGAGGTTATGGCGGCCAGATTTCGAATGGCGAAAAGGAGGCGATGGGAGGGGGGGAACCATGACTTAGGGACGCGCTTGTCCAAAATGTCGGGTGTGTTACAAAAGTACCCCCACCGATTTGAACTAGAGGCCCTTTCAGCTCAGGGTTAGAAGGGGGATTTCACGTGTCGGGATTTGGCAGCTGGAGGGAGTTTTCGCGCGCGTTGTAATTTCGGGATAGCAAGGCACGGGTTGTAAAGGCGCCAGTTTTGGGAGCAAGATATCAGAATTTTCGGGATATAACAAGGCGCGGGTTGAATTTTAGGGACAAGCCTAACGTGTAATATTGTACTTGTACGTACCAAATCAATTCGCACTTCCCTCAACGAAAAAATGAAAAAAATAAAACTATTCACACCACACGAAGAGAGAGTCTTGTCCCGTTTTACTATACAAATGCTATTCAAAGCTACACAAAGAGAGAGTATGAATCCAGGTTATGTCCAATTAAATTTTTTCACTGGCTGTATAATGCATGTAACCTACTCATACCAACATTTTAGTGCATTCCAAATGTTTATACTACCGCTGCAATTCGAACTGAATTTGAATTCGTTTCTGTATTTCAATAAGAATCTACAATCATGATTGTTGCCAACTTCAACCATCATTTGTGTATTACCTTAACAAGACACCACGTGATTACTATAGAGGTAGATATGAACTATGTGTACTATATGAACTCGAATTCAATCTTTTGAATACACTTGAAGTTGATTCCAAATAATATTACATTTGATGTACTAACTATATATTCATAATCTAAACCATGTTCCATATGTACAACGTGTTTATCGCACAAAGTATAGTGCCCCACCCCCTACATTATGACAAGTATTTAGCCCTGAGCTGCAAAAGCCACACATTAGCCCAAATTATAATCAATGTTCTATATATTATATGTAGTACTAGCAAGATGCCCATGCGTCCATGGAACATCAACATGATCAAGGGGAGGCCTTATTTGCAAATATGGAGAGGGGTGTGGGTATCTTTTTTCAAAATTGCCTTAGTTTCCTTCCTATCCGTCAGAAAAATCGGACGGCCTATATTGCAGGATGACAGGCACACCATCATCAACAACTCTGTTTTTTTATAAGAGTAGAGATAAAATATATTATATGTAGTATAACATGTTCATAACCACACCATGTGTATCACCGTTATACATATTCACGCATGCGTCAGTTTAAAACACTATGATAAATTCTTCAAATATCCAAATTCGCTTTTTATAATGAATTATGATCTCTATTCGTCTTTTACACCCACACGATCCTCTTATCTTTGTAGCTAGCGCTAACTTTCTCTCGTGCACGCACACGCCCGCATCCCTCTCACCCTCCCTCAGCATTCTCTAGCTCCATCGCGCAAATTCATCTTTTCACTTTAGGTCGTTCACCCACGGTGTGTGTAGAGCTCCTTATTTACGACACACATCGATCGATATGCCTCTCTAGTAGGTGTGCCTACCACAAACACAAGCTTCCCCTCTTCTCTTCTCACCGTCCATGCCTCACTCCCACCACTCTTTTCATCGATCTCGTACTCGCACACTCCTTTCCCCTCGATATAGTATGCCTCTCGCACCACCTCTTAGATCATCCCTCTCTCTCTCTATCCTTCTCCCTGGCCTTATTTGCTTCTAACCATACATGCATGTATACCGATCGATCTCCCTACATATACCTAGGTCGACTTTAACTATTTTCCCCCCACCCATCGATAGACGTACCTCACAAGTTATGTCTCTCCTTTCTCTGATAGAGGACGGTTGATCTTCCTATGTAGTTATGTCTGCTTATCACAGCCATATCGTCCCCCCCTCATCATTCGTGCATGCCTCCTGACCCGTCTCTCACACGCAGGCGCACAGACAGGCAGCCATCTCCTCTCTTATTGATATTGCAGGCGTGCCCTCCGTTTGTCTAGCAAGCCTCTCCCACCATTTGTTAGAAGCAACTCCACTACCACCCCCTCCAACACTCTAGCTCTGTCTCTCTCCCAACCTTATTCCGCTCCTACACATATGCATGGCTGCCGATCGATCTCCCTTAATACATAAGGTAGGCCTCTCTCCTCCTCCACACATATACCAGCCATTGTACCTCTATAGTTAATAAGGCCTCCCCCCACCACACACCAATAGTCGAGCGCTGTAGGTAGGTATCCATGCCACAGAGACAAACTGCACCTGTCCCCTCTCACGTTCCAGTAGGTCAGCCACCCTATATCTTTGACGTGGGCACACACAAATTTGATGGCACTCTTTATCGATCGTGCGCGCGCGCGCACACACACACACATCATGCCTCTCTTGGATTCTATGGATACCTCAAGCCGATGATACCTCCACTCTCTTCTCGTGATCGCCCCCTCTATATATATATGATATATCCAGGACTCTATTTTCACACACATTGCATATGCTACATTTTTTGATTGACAGCCCCCCCCCAAAAACACTCACGAACCCACACATTATATCTCTCTACGTTTGTATCTCTCTCACACAACCCCAGGTAGGTGGTGTACGTACACGAAGAGAATAGGTGCACGTACTCACGCTTCGTGCCCAGCCACACCCACGCGGGTACACGGTGGAGCTCATTTCTGTATGAAATGGCAGCCCACGTGCTAATTTGAACGCGTGTAGAGGTTGTTTACCTACGGAGGTCGTGTACCACGTGTGCACGAAACAAAGTTCGACTTGATGCGTTGGCGCGTTATTTTTAAATAAAGTTATATCGCTCAATGGCACGTACACAGAATATAAAATGATTTTTATGGAGAAAAAGGTAGTCCGCTCCACTATATACAATGGAGCCTGCCTGCCTGGGTTTGTCTCTCTTCAGAGTATCTCACACAAGGCGGCGGTGGCCTCTCCCTCTCTCACTGTTGGTCACTGATCCGGCCGCATCCCGTCCGCCGGCAGAAAAGGAGGATGTGCATCGTTTCTCCGTTCGACGGCGCCGAGGCAGCACGTCCCGATCTGTGGTACCCGCCGTTCTCTCTGACCAAGCTCCGACGCGGTAGGGCCTACGCCACCTGCTCGCTGCCGCAGTATGGGCAGATCCCGCCCGCCACCGCTCACCTAGTTACATCCCGACGACCCCCAGGTATCCCCTCCGGCCTTGCTCCACTGCCCGTCTTCCCACGTCGCTGCATGTGGAAAATCTTGCATGTGGATCTAACATAGTTCTTTGCCCAAAACGTAGCTCGTCCGGCGTACTTTCGATATTGCAATCTTGTCTTCACACCGTTTTAGACAAACACAACCTGGTTGTTATCTTCCCTTAGGACATGAAATATGCTTCTTTTTTGTCATCGCATGTGTCATCAACTGTTATTGGCCAGTAATTGTTTCCTTTCTACCTCTTTTTTGCAAACAGGGCTATCCATTTCACCTCGTTGCTATTGCGACCTTTTGGTGAACTGCACAAATCACTTTTTTCTTAGGAGTGTTTTGTGCAGTTGTACTAAAATGTCACACGGGCAACGTCTACATTTCAGTGCGACTGCACAAAGGGAGATTGGTTTTGCTCTATCCTCCTCATCCAACTCTGAGCCTAATCTTCTCCAACTATTTGCTTAATCTTCTCCAACTAGTTAGTCTTAAGAGAGACTGCAAAGGTGACCGGCTTCTATTAGTGTGTTTATTGTTTCATCGGCAGTCCTCTATTATCGTAATCACACTTAATATCTTTGGAACAGGGAAACTCAGCTCTATTTTAGTGGAACTGCACAAAATGATCGGAATGTTGCATGCTCCAGACAACTACTTTTTTTCCCAACATGCCTTGTTGATTTAGACAGAGCTGGGGGGACGTTCCTGCCAATGAAAGCATGGATCAATTTTAATTTAACACCTTCTCACAACTTTGTCTTCAGTTGTGATGTAAATATTAGCTCTGATCTGCTAATCATTGAGATGCATTAGCAAGGAAGTTAGTTTTTTATTGTTTCCGAAAGAGCATCGATGGCAAGACACATGAAACAAAAGCTGAAAGCTCAGAGCATTGTACAATTTCATGTCACTGGAAAATTATTTGTATAGTACGTCAATTATGTAAACAAATGCTGGAATCTTGATAGCATTGCCAGAAGCCTCTTCAGCATCCGGGTCCATGTGCCATGCACAAAATTATACTTCCTCCGTTCCTAAATATTTGTCTTTTTACAAGTTTCAAATGGACATATTTTAGTGTGTAGATTCACTCAGTTTGCTTCGTATGTAGTCACTCATTGAAACCTCAAGAAAGACAAATACTCCGTAGTATATTTAAGAACGGAGTGAGTAGTGAACAACCGCATGGGAGACTCAGCCTGGTTGTTGCGCCACACTAATGGTGAGTAGTAATGAGCAGTCAAATCATAAGCCCCACCTTTCCCACTGTAAGTTGCTCGGAAGAAGCAACCATCAATACGCTCTAAAGTCTCTCTGGTGGTGGAAATGCATGGAGAGAAATGCATCAAAATTAAGCGCGCCCTATAAACTGTGACGGAGGGAGGAGTAGTATGAGGCCCTGTTTGGATCACCGTTTCTATTTTGAATACACTTGTAAAAAATAAACACCTACGCCCATCGTTTCAATTCCAGCTGGAATTTGCACATCGGCCAGTAACTTACAGGTGTAAGTTATACGCCTCCGTATTGAAATACAACCATTCCAAGCATGGCCTGAAAGTGCAAAACCAAGTACGCGTATGGCCAGTCGGTCAATGCACTTCCTCTTGGCATATCACTAACATGTGGGACCGGAGTGTGAGCAAACCGATCTCAATTGACGGCAAAATGGCCAACCCGCCGTTCCTTGAGAGAGACGAGGAGCGAGAACACACAGACGGGCTCGCACGGAGGCCAAGATATATTCAAGTATGGTTGATCGATATCATCATTACATGTTTGATGTTTTTTAACACTACCATTGGGCTGCCGTTTTCCGCCCTTCTCCTGAATAAATGTGTACTTTATCAGAGATTAAAATAAAATAAGAGTACAGACGCTCCGCCATGCGGTTCTAGTAGTAGTACTACTTGTACAACTATAAACCTTGCGCTTGGCTCTTCGCCTCTTCGTGAAGTCGAACAATGATGGTACTCCGCATGTTGGGTACTACAGTGTATGCCTGTGGCAATCTGACACCGAATGAACTGCTGCATGTCTATCGCCTGGGCGAGGGTAGGTTGCATTAGTCAAAAGGTGTAAGCGAGCTTCACCTTGTCCTGCAAGCTTCCCCTCGTTCTGCGAGTTGACGGGACACACCAAAAAGTAGTGCTAGTCCATACTCCCTCCTTTCTGGTTAATATGGCTTAATCTTTTTTGAGGGTAGATGAGAGAGCTTTATTCATATATAAGCATTCTTAGGACGATCAGCCAAGAGACTGGTCACTAGGAAGCGAGGTACCCCGCAAAAAAAGAAGAAGGAAGCGAGGTGTTTCATCAAGCCAGCTCTCGGCCACATTCAACATGCAGCAAGCATGGTTCGCACAAAGATGCGCCGCAAGGTTTGCTGACCTGTTTATATGCTGAATAACAAAAAAGAGGAAATATTACCGAGCGCTCCTATTTGTAGAAGGATCTGAGCCAGAATTAAGCAAGAATCGTGGCGAGTGTTCCATGCAATCAACTTCCATTATCACATGCGAGAACCCTCGAAGAGAACCAAATGTGTTGAAGATTGCTTTATCACCTTTTTAAAATATAATAAGAGTGCAGACGCTCCTCCATCCGGTTCCTAGTCTATAGTATAGTACACACCTCTATAGTAGTTGTACTAGTACTAGTAAACTTTGCGCTTGGCTGTTCGCCTCTTCGGGAAGTCGAACAATAATACTAGTACTAGTATAGTGTATGCTTCTGGCAATATGACACCGAATTAACTGTTGCACGTCCACCGCCTGAGCGAGGGAGAGCTTGCATTAGTCAAATGTTTCTCCTTGTCCTGCGAGCCACCGCGCGCAAGCTTCTCCCGTCCTGGAAGCTTCTCCTCGTTCGGCAAGTTTACGGGACACAGCAAAGTAATGCTAGTCCATACTGCCTCCTTTCCGGTTAATATGGCTTAATTTCAAATGAGATAAATACATTGTCTGTCACTATATATTTGTAAAAATACGGTCAGTGGACTTCATAATACGCTCATTGCGCTCAATATATACATTTTCTGGTGTTTATACGGTCACTAGCTCACCCTGGCTGAGTATGTGTGTGCATGCACGTGTAGGTTGAGCACTTGAGCGTGACCGTGTGTGTTCCGTCGTGTGCTTGGACATGCATGCATTAGGGCGTCGCGCACGTTTTCATGTTCATGTGTACGTGTGACTGTTGCATGCATGCACGAGGTTGTAGTCCCTTACATTCACATGTTTATAAGTCAATGCTTTGTCAAAACGTTGCATGCAAGGTTTAATCATTCTTTGTTCATGCATGCATTCTCGATATTAATACGTTGGTAAAGACAATTTCTTGAGGAAAACGAGCCCATCAGGGACCCAATCTCCCAATCTAATAATCATACATGTCTGTAGCATTAAAACCCCCAATCTGTGAGCATTAAAAACAAATCTAATAAGCATACATCTTTGTAGCATTGAAGCACATCTAATAAACAGATCTATCTAGCATTTTTGCAACGAATTTACCCAACAAACCCTAGTACAAAACCCCCATCCCCCCAATACAGAAAACCCTAGCCCATCCGTCAAACCAACTACTCTAATCATCTGAACTACGGTATGAATCCACAATCTAACCAATCCAACTAACTCTACAAGCTAATATCCTAAAGCAAAGCAAGTGCAAATAGCTCCTGCTCCTCGCCAGGCTGCGCATGGGGGGTATCGGGATTGACTGCGCCACTCGACGCCGTCACCTTCTGCAGCGCAGAGGCGGAGCCCGCCACCTCCTTCTCCACATCTGCAACGATTGTGAGTTTCCCCGCACCGCCGTGGACGCCGCCGACATCCGCTGTCACCACACCCTGCAGCTCGACCACATCTCCGGCCGCTGCGCCGGCATCGCCATGGGCTTCGGCCATCTCCGGGTGAAGGCGATGAAGGTGAGGAAGAGGATGCAGTGGGGGAGAGCGAGACGGTGCGGTCGAGGAAGTGGATGAGAGCGAGACGACGCCGGTGGGGGAGAGGAAGACGATGCAGCAGGGAGGGGATTTGGGGGAAAATGGTAGGGGCAATGGAGGTGGTTGCCCCTCTTTATACGATGGGACGTTTCAGGCATGTCCCATGGACACGTGCTATCCCACGACCGCGGTCCATTGCATGCGCCTACGTATACGAATACCTGTACGGTCAGCATACGAAACAACTATACGAGTAACGGTCAAAGGTGTACTCGGCCCTACGCGGCCCCACTCGTCAAAGTTAAGGTCAAAGGCATTGACCCAACGGCAACGTCCGTTGTAACCTGTTCTGAGGGTTTTGGGCAAGGGAGTGGGGAAAAGTGAGCAAAAGTTAACAGAGTGGGGATGAATGAGTAGAGCTAAGGAACCAGGGGCACAAAAATAAAAATCCCTTCTATATATGCCTACTGTCCACAAGTTCAATGTTCAGTTTACCAGTAGTGCACCAAATGTTCATGCATCAGTTATAGGGAAAACCCATAAAAAAATGTGCATAACTGATGCATCAGTGCTAACAGTACATCAGTGCTAAACATGTCCATCCACCAGTTCGACTGAAAGTACAGCAGGGAGAATAGACACAAAGTTTAATAACGCCCAGCGGTGCAAGTTCAATTTATACGTTACCTTCAGAACATGACATGTTACCATGAGTTATAGGAGAAAAGCCAGAAAGATTAATCCTAAAAGTGTTGAATGTCATTGCACAAACATGCAAGATGACACACGCAGGGAGGGTTCGATGAGCCAAGAGGATATGAGGCGCCGCCTGGTTGGGTAACACCAGAAATAGCCCTGGATACTTCAACTATACATGCAGATTTCAAGCTACACCAGAATCACTAGAAGCACGGTCTACTTCTTCTCTGCAGCAAACACCGCTTACTGGGAATACAAGCTTTGCCACTGCCGGGGTGCAACAAGGTCCACAATGTCCCCAACAACAAATGTTTTCCTTCCCTCGCGCATGCAGAAAGGCAAGGACACCCAGGCTTCCACCAGTCGCTCCATCAACATTAATCATCCGTGCTGCAAAAGCGGTTGTGACGGGAAGACCAGGCCAAAGAGACAGGAATGTTCACCAATCTAGCAGGGTGCAAAGTAGCAGATATGAGTAGTATATAAAGGAGCCACCTAACAAAAAAATCTGAGCAAAGACGGCCGTACAATGAGAGACGGAGAGCTTCATCAACATTGCTCCCTCCAAGAGATGCATTACTGCATGTGCCGAGGGTGACACCACCCGCGCCATACAACAGGGTGAACAGAAAACACCAGAAGCAGCACAAAGCTATACACATCTAAGTATCCCTTTAGAAAAAACATACAAGCACAATCCATACCATAGTACTGTGACCACCCCATCTAACATTTCCATCATCGTGTTTTGTTTGCTCACTGTTGCGTGCAGCACCCTACCATTGAAGCTTACGTTCTGCCAAGGCTAGTTTGAAAGTTTCAAAGAAGGAAAGGACTTCTACAACATCTATGCAAGGCATGTGGGTTTTGCTGTCAGGGAAGGTTCTAAGGTTAAAAACAGAGTCTACCTTTTGTGCACGTGCTATGGAGTGTATGAATGGAAGGTTTCAGATGCAAATAGACAGAGGAACAAGACCACTTCCAGGACTAACTGCAAGGCTAAAATGAGGCCGAAGAAGGAAAAGGATGGAACACTTGTCGTAAAGGAGATACGCTGGGAACACAACCATAGGCTAGTGGTTAGCCCCCAAATGCTTGTCTTCTTGCACTCCCACTAAAACTTTGACACCACAATCATGGAGTACATCAAGTTCTTGCAATTCAAAGGCATTGAACACGCAAAAATCATGAGCATACTGGGCGACGATGACCCCGGTGGCTACTTCCTCCAAATGAATGCCCGAGACCTGATTAACGGGTAAGTACAAACTTGTTGTCCTCCCAGACCTCTCCCTCTTTCCTCCGTCAGTTCAAACCGATTACACAACGCATGACCTGATGCCAGTTCAACATGCATTTTTCACTGACCTTTCGCTTTTAATATGCAGGAAAACAAAGAATTTAAGGATGGATGATGTGGACGATGTCCTGAAGACTATCAACTTCTTTAGGGAGATGAAAGCGATAATCAAAGAATTCTTCTCCGACATACAACTTGATGAGTCTGACAGGGTGAAGAACATATTCTGGGTGAACGCAAGCTGCCGAGGGGCATACCAAGACTTTGGTGATTGCGTGACGTTTGACACCACATATAAGACCAACAAGTACCGTATGCCACTTGGGGTGTTTGTGGGTACTAACAACCATTTGCAAACTACATTCTTTGCTTTCTCCCTGATAAGATATGAGGATGCAGATTCATTGATATGGCTATTCAAAACACTTTTAGAGTGCATGAGAGGGAAGGCTCCTACATGCATCCTTACAGGTACCACCACCAACCAAAAAAAAGGAAAAAAACACAATAAAATTGTTGTGTCAGTTCTATTTGTATATATGCATTAGGATCCGCTGACCACTCCACATCTCTTTCTCATTACTAGAATAGTGCCCGATAATGGCTTTGGCGATCCCAGATGTTTTCAGAAACACAGTGTAGGATCGAAAGTATGTCTAGAGGGGGGGGGTGATTACACTACTTGACCAAATAAAAATCTAGCCTTTTCCCAATTTTAAGTCTTGGCAGATTTTAGCAACTTAGCACAAGTCAAGCAATCAACCTACACATGCAAGTCTAAGAGTACAGCAGCGGAACGTAAATCATTGCATATGAAGGTAAAGGGAGGAGTTTGGAGGGAGAAAACGCAATGTAGACATGGAGATTTTTGGCGTGGTTGCGATAGGTGGTGCTATCGTACATCCACGTTGATGGAGACTTCAACCCACGAAGCGTAATGGTTGCGCGAGTCCACGGAGGGCTCCACCCACGAAGGGTCCACGAGGAAGCAACGTTGTCTTCCCACCATGGCCATCGCCCACGAAGGACTTGCCTTACTAGGGTAGATCTTCACGAAGTAGGCGATCTCCTTGCCCTTACAAACTCCTTGGTTCAACTCCACAATCTTGATGGAGGCTCCCAATTGACTCCTAACCAATCTAGGAGACACCACTCTCCAAAAGGTAATAGATGGTGTGTTGATGATGAACTTGTTGCTCTTGTGCTTCAAAAGATAGTCTCCCCAACACTCAACTCTCTCTCACAGATTTGGATTTGGTGGAAAGATGATTTGAGTGGAAAGCATTTTGGGGAAGGCTAGAGATCAAGATTCTTGTGGTTGGAATGGAATATCTTGGTCTCAACACATGAGTAGGTGGTTCTCTCTTAGAAAATGAATGGTAGAAGTGTAGGCATGTTCTGATAGCCCTCTCCATGAGTGGAGGATGGTTGGAGGGGTATATATAGCCTCCACACAAAATCTAACCGTTACACACAATTTAACAAACTCGGTGGGACCGAATCATGAAACTTGGTCAGACCGATTTAGTTCAAAATGTGAACGTTAGGATTTTCGGTGGGACCGACATGTCAACTCGGTGGGACCGATTTCATTAGGGTTAGGGCATAACGTAATCTAGGTGAGACCAATCACATAAACTCGGTGGGATCAATTTATGTAATAGGCAAACCGAGAGTTGGTCAGGCAAACTCGGTGGGACCGATCGCTCATTTCGGTGAGACCAAAATGTTACGAAAAGGAAACAGAGAGTTTGCATTGCGAACTCGGTGGGACCGATCGCTCATCTTGGTTAGAACGAAATGTTACGAAGGGAAACAGAGAGTTTGCAATCCCATCTCGGTGAGACCGAGATCCCTATCGGTGAGACCGAACTGATTAGGGTTTCTGGCTATGGCTATGTCAAATGAACTCGGTGGCGCCGGATAGATCAAATCGGTGGGGACGAGTTTGATTTTTGGTTTGGGACATATGTGGATATGAGAAAGTAGTTGAGGGCTTTTGGAACATATCACAAAGAATTTTGAGCAAGCAAGCCATTAAGCAACACCTCATCCCCTTCTAATAGTATCGGCTTTCCTATGGACTCAGTGTGATCTTGGATCACTAAAATGAAAATGTAGAGTCTTGAGCTTTTTGCCAACATGTGTCCTTAGCATTTTGAGGGGTCCACATTCCTAGTCCATGCTATGCCAATCATTGAACTTTCTGAAATGATCATCTTGAAAGAGCATTAGTTCAATGAGCTATATGTTGTTAGGAAATACCAAAACCACCCAGGGATAGTTGCACTTTCACATAGTACACAAGCTATGACGCTGGCATAATATGATGAAGTACAAGGAACACCTCGTGTACCTGTACAAACTCCACCAAACCTTTAAGGATGAATTCCTAGCAATTCTCAACTGGCCCCTCATGCTAATTGAGTTTGAGGCTGCCTGGAAAGCACTCATGTATAAGTACAACCTCCATGACGATGCCACGATGGTGTCAGTGTGGAATGAGCGGGGGAAATGAATATTAGCTTACTTCAAAGAAATTTTCTGTGCCAAAATGACATCCACACAACATAATCAGAGCATGAACTATGTGCTCAAGAAGAACTTCGTAAATGAGAGACAAAACTTGCACCAGTTTGTTAGCCAAGTAAACACCTGCATCAAAACCAGGAGGCAGAAAGAGAACAAGGAGATAATGGGTAACTGGGTATAGCTCTATCGCCTGTCGTAAGACAAGAACATGCTTACTAAAGTAATTCCTTCTTACTTAGACAAGTTGTTGCTACGATAAAACTAATAATTTGTTCATCATTCTTGCTTGCATAGAAAAAACAAAACACGCTGACTCTCTATGGGTTCGACACTCAGATGGCAAAGCTTTACTCACGAGGTGTGTATAGCGAGATTCGAAAGGGGCTTAAACTGAGCACCCTTTTCACGGCGACCGAGACAGATGGGCCTAGAAAGTACTTTGTGCACTACAACAACCCGCAAAAACAGTTTGTGTGGTCACAACACACGTTCCAGGTGGTTGTAGACAGCATGGGAGAAATATACGACTGCGAATGCAAGCTGTGGGACCACACAGGTGAGGACTAAAAAAGATGTTACAAACTGTAGTAAATTTTCTTGTCAATTTTTGTTCGATTGAAATGACGAAAACCATGCACCTATTCCAAAAAACAGGTATTTTCTGCATGCATGTCCTCTGCATGATGCAGACAAATAAGGCTAGTGGCGTTCCAGAGAAATACATCATCAGGAGATACAGCAAATGCCCGAACATGCAGCCAACCTTCAACAGAGATGACTTGAGGACAATAGCGTCGAATAAGGCCTCCCACTACTGCATTGAAAGCGCACTGCTACAGCTGAACATGAGCGTACATAGAAAAATCTTGAGAAGCCAAGAGCAAATGGTGAGGGCACGAGTCGTTATGGAAAGTCTTGAACAAGAACTCGACGCCATGAAATTTGTTGCAAATGGAGATGACACGGACAACGAAGCAAAAATTGACCATGATGTCGCTACAATCTTATCTGAAATGAACCATCTTGTAGCTATTAGCAGCTACGACAACGAGGAGGAGTAGCAACAGCAAGAGCCTGCCCATGTGCAGAATCACGAGCAGTAGCATTCTCACGTGCATGATCATGAGCTTGATGGGGCTATAGGCGAACAACATGACAGCAGGAGATCCTACCAGCAGTAGTAGCAAAGGGTAATTAGACCGCCCATATTCTCATGCACAAAGGGGAGGAAGAATAAGACGCAAGTAGCGAAAGCAGCAGCCATGTAACATCCCAAAATTCTAAATTTTGGAATGTTATATTAAATAAATAATTATGATTGTTTGTTTGATTGTTGTGTGATTGATTGTGTGAAATTGATTTTTTTGAAAGTTCAATGAGAGGGAATAAAAGGACTTTCCCAAAACTTTCATCTTGCATTTTGATCTCCATGGATTGAAATTCATTTCATCACAAAACCCTAGAGAGAAGATAATATGACTTCTTCCATTTAAAGAAAAATGAAAAGGGGGTTGAGAAGATTTGAATTCCATAGAATATTTCAAATTAGAAACTTTATGCCACTCAAGGATTTTCATGAGAGAAGATAATAGGACTTCTTCCAAAATATATGAAATAGAGTGGAGAGTGATGAGGAGAACTTTTGAATTTCATTTGGTTCACTTTTGGAAAGTTTTTCCATTTTGAGTTTCAAAATCATTTCCATTCATTCAAATAAAATAAAGAGAGAAGGAAATATGACTCCTTCAAATATCACAAAGAAAATACGGAAATGGATTATGAAACCAATAGATGTTATTTTAAAATAATATTCGAAATCATTTGCATCTCATGATTTATTGCATTTTGGAGTTTATTTGGAATTATTGTATTGGCCAAAAATGCATTTAATGCATTACAAAAACATTTTTAAAATTATTTGAGCAGAACAAAATGTTCACTATGCTCTATATAATTATTAATGATTTTAGAAATTTGTGAGGTATTTTTTAGAAATTCGTTTTGATATTTTTTTAGCCTCAAAAGTTTTTCTGTAAAAAAAGAAAAGAAACACACACACACACACACACACACACGCGCGCGCGCGTGCCGGCCTGCTCGATCGAAAATGGCCCAAGGCCTAGACCCCGGTCACCCGCACCCGCACTCCCCTCGATCGCTACCTGCCGCCGCCACTAACTGGTGGGCCCCGCTCCCCATCGCCTCCAACCTTCCGCCGCGCCACACGGGACAGAGCCGCGAGCGCGCTCGTCCGCAACCACGAGCGAGGCCATTCGGGATAGGCCATATCCCGAAGCCCCGCGCCTCCTCTCCGCGCCTATAAAAGCCCAGGACACCCTCATCCGATCCCGCCCCTCCTCTACCCCGCACGTCGCCCATAGCCTCCGTCCTCGTCGTGTGCATCTCGCCTGAGCCGAGCCGCTCCGCCAAGGATTTCGTCGTGGTGGCACACCCGAGCCCTCCTTTCTCCGTCAACTGGATCCCCGCTCCGACGCGCATCAGTTTGACATACTTTTTGACCCCAGGTCCCGCCAGAGACGCCGCACGTCCGACGCCGAGCTCGCCGGAGCACCGGAGCCACCGCCCTCAGCCTCGCCCATCACGGTCACTTGGAGGACCGCCGTCACCATCATCCGGTCGCCCGTGCCGCGCCACACCTTCCCGTATTCTTCCTCGCCACCGAAGACCACCGCAGCCGCCGCCCCGTCTGCCGCCCCGACGACGCCGAGGTCCTCCCCGACGTTGACGACGCTACCCAGTGAGCCACCGCCCGCCGTTCGTTTTTTAAAACGCGGTTTTAATTAAACCAGGCGGTTTAGTTAAGCTGATCTCGATTTATTTGTTTTTTAGCCACGGTAATTATTTTGCTTAAGTTTCGGCCGTTCGCCGTATAGCCACCGCAGCGGATGCTGCTCAGCCAATCACGGGCCACCACGTGGCCAAGGGCCTATTTGTAGTATATTTTTGTTTCCGTTTCACTGTTTAGTCCCTGGAAATTGCAGATTAGTCCCTGGACTTAGATTAGCCATAACTTTTTAACCGTAACTCCAAACTGGATGATACCAATGGCAAAATGTTCTTATCGAATAGCTTTATCTAGAGAACCCATGTTTACAAATTTTGCTAAATTGAAATTTGAATTTATTCAGATTTGAATTCAACCTTTATTTAACCATATCTCCTGAACCGTAGCCTCGTTTGAATTGATTATTTTGCACTGTTTCACCGTAGCCAAACCCTACTACTTGGACCATTGTCACAACTTTTTTCACACAACTATGATCTATCTATGATAGTTTTAGTACTATGTTTTATATGCATGATAGATCACATCACGGTTTTGCACCTTATGTCACTTATTATTTTGCACCTAGAATTATTTGCATGCAAGTGATAACCCACAAGTATAGGGGATCGCAACAGTTTTCGAGGGTAGAGTATTAAACACAAATTTATTGATTCGACATAAGGGGAGCCAAATAATATTCTCAAGTATTAGCAGCTGAGTTGTCAATTCATCCACACCTGAAAGACTTAATATCTGCAACAAAATATTTAGTAGCAAAGCAGTATGGAAGTAGCAGTAACAGTAGTAGTTTTGTAGCAATCGTAACAATGGCAACGGAAAAGTAACTTAGCAAAGATCAATATGAAATGAACTCGTAGGCAATGGATCAATGATGGATAATTATGTCGGATGGCATTCATCATGCTACGGTTATAACATAGGGTGACACAGAACTAGCGCAATTCATCAATATAATGTAGGCATGTATTCCGAATATAGTCGTATGTGCTTATGGAAAAGAACCTGCATGACATCTTTTGTCCTACCCTCCCGTGGCAGCGGGGTCCTATTGGAAACTAAGGGATATTAAGGCCTCCTTTTAATAAAGTACCGGAACAAAGCATTAACACTTAGTGAATACATGAACTCCTCAAACTACGGTCATCACGAGGAAGTGTCCCGACTATTGTCACTCCGGGGTTGCCGGATCATAACACGTAGTAGGTGACTATTGACTTGCAAGATAGGATCAAGAACACGAATATATTTGTGAAAACATAACAAGTTCAGATCTGAAATCATGGCACTTGGGCCCTAGTGACAAGCATTAAGCATAACAAAGTCATAGCAACATCAATCTTAGAACATAGTGGATACTAGGGATCAAACCCTAACAAAACTAACTCAATTACATGGTAAATCTCATCCAGCCCATCACAGTCCAGCAAGCCTACGATGGGATTACTCACACACGGCGGTGAGCATCATGAAATTGGTGATGGAGGATGGTTGATGATGACAATGGCGGCAGATTCCCCTCTCCGGAGCCCCGAACAGACTCCAGATATGCCCTCCCGAGGAAGAACAGGGCTTCGTGGTGGATCCGTATCGTAAAACGCGATGAATACTTCTCTCTGATTTTTTCTCCCCGAACGTGAATATATGGAGTTGGAGGTTAGGTCGATGGAGGTCCAGGGGCCCCACAAGGACGGAGGGTGCGCCCCCACCCTTGGGGCGAGGGTGTGGGCCCCCTTCAGTTGATTCTTTTTCCAATATTTTTTATATTTTCCAAAATATTCTTCGTGGATTTTCAGGTCATTCCGATAACTTTTATTTCTGCACAAAAATAACACCATGGCTATTTTGCTGAAAACAGCGTCGGTCCGGGTTAGTTCCATTCAAGTCATGCAAGTTAGAGTCCAAAACAAGGGCAAAAGAGTTTGGAAAAGTAGATACGATGGAGACGTATCAACTCTGCCAAGCTTAACCCGTTGCTTGTCCTCAAGCAATTCAGTTGACAAACTGAAAGTGATAAAGAAAAACTTCTACAAACTCTGTTTGATATTGTTGTTGCAAATATGTAAAGCCAGCATTCAAGTTTTCAGCAAGATTATGAACTAACCATATTCACAATAACATTTAGGTCTCACATTTACTCATATCAATGGCATAATCAACTAGCGAGCAATAATAATAAATCTCGGACGACAACACTTTCTCAAAATAATCATGATATGATATAACAAGATGGTATCTCGCTAGCCCTTTCTGAGACCGCAAAACATAAATGCAGAGCACCCCTGAAGATCAAGGACTGACTAGACATTGTAATTCATGGTAAAAGAGATCCAGTCACAGTCATACTCAATATAAATTAATAACAATGCATACAAATGATAGTGGTGCTCTCTAACTGGTGCCTTTTTATAGCGATCCGACCTCAGACGGTCAAATCTCTATGCATAAGTGTCATCCCTGGATCGGTAATGCTGACACACACAGTACTCGAAGGATTTATAACAGAGTAGCAATCACACACTTATTACATCGATAGTCTCAAGAGAGAACTTAATACAATAAATATGGCTTAGGGCCATCTAAATAAGATAACAGCGGAAGGCTTGGAATATAAAGTGAGTCCATCAACTCCAACGGCATAGCTGAGTGCACGACAACAACCTAGCGCACCTTACTCTTCGTCTAAAAAGTCTGCAACATGATATGTTGCAGCCCGAAACGGGTCAGCACAAGGAATATGCTGGCAATGTAACACAGTAGAGCAATGAACAGAATAAAAGCTATCACTACATGCATATATGGCTGGTGGAGGCTCTATGGTTACAATGTTTTGCGAAAAGCCAATTTTTCCCTACAACAAAGGAGTATAATTTGTTTAACTATCATGGTAGTTGTTAAACATTGAGAGGGTTCCTCCAACTCAATCCCAATTAAGCAGTATTAATAACCAGGCTAGAGGACGGGAACGGGGGGGGGGGGGCGAGCAAAGAGGAGAGATGAGGAGCTCACAGGGAGGCGGCGCAGAAGGTCAGTGGGCTCGGGGTCACGCCAGACGTCGCGAATCGACGGCGGTGATCGGTGGCGCCCGAGGTGGAAGACGAGCTCGAAGGAGTCACCATGGTGCTCTTGGGGTCGGGATCTTCTGCGTGGAGGAGCTTTACGTCGTCATGGAGCTTTTGGACACGGGAAAGGGGCGAGAGGACCACGGTGGTCACGGTGGCAGCGAACGGCGGCGACGAGCTCCGCTCGGGTCGGGCGAGAGGGCGAGGGAGGCGAGGCGGGGAGAGAGGGGAGCGGTCGAGGGGGTCCAAGGGTCTGCGTGGCAACGCCAGAGGCGTCCAGGCCGCCGAGGAGGCAGGCGAGCAGGGTGGAGGTGGCGCGCACGTGTGCGCGCACAGCGGCCACACGCCCTGCCTACTGGCCTGGGGAGGAAGACGACAGGGGAGGTGGGCTGGGCCAACGAGCTGGGCCGGCCACAGGTAGGTGGGCCAGGTAGTCCTTCTCTCTCTCTTTTATTTCTGTTTCTGTTTTCCTTTTCTGTTATTTGTTTTGATTTAGTTTTAAGCACTAAACCATTTTGCTTTCTTCTGATAATTTTGCAGGGACTGAAAGGGTTATCCCAAAGCCCCTCACAATTCTCAGAATTATTGGACACATATTCGATATATAGCAAATATAAATCCAATGCAAATAGTTATTGCATTAGCTTCAAATGCCCAAAATAAATATTTATGAGCTGCTAAAAATATTGGTTTGAATTTTAATTCTGGCCAATATTTTCATAGAGAAACATGAACATTTTCTTGGACCTATTTGAAGCAATTTTTATATTGGTCTTTTTCAGAAATGATTTCTGAGGCTTTCCCATGTCCCCATTTCAAATTCATTGAAATTTAAACATGATGCACACATGACTAGCTAGCCTAGAGCAAACCAGAACTAGGGATGTGACAACTCACCCCCACTAAACAAGAATCTCGTCCCGAGATTCAGGCGTAGGGTAAGAGGAAGAGGGGACACAAAAGCTAACAAAATCTTCTCGATCCAATTGCCCTCATCGAAGATGTTAATTCATTACTTCAAATTGATCTTGGCATCCTTGCTTTTGAGATCTTCATCCAACTATGACGACGGAAGAGAGGGAAACACTACAGGATTCGATCTTCACAAAGGTTGGCAACTCACGATCAACCCATGGAGTGAGACATTGAAACATCTCTTGAGCTGACACACAAAACACACATCTGGAATGAGGAAAGGTAGCAATGACGAAGGTTCAATTTGGTAGGCAACAACTCCACGCTTGGGTAGGATGGTGCATGGTTTCAAAGTAGCGAGGAGATAGTTGCCACGATTCCATAACGGGGCACCTTAGGGAAGGTGGCTCGTAGAAATATCCCTTAAGTGGCAAAAAGAATTACTTTTGATTCAGAGATCATTGAAACTCTTCATACCAGCCTAAGGCAATTTACAAATGATCGCTTGAAAGAATTCAAAAGAATGGCACACTCAATTTGGAAAGGAAACTATGGTTATAGAACAACTCGGCAAATGGAATGCACATTCCAGTTGATACCAAGGATATAACTTAGTGACTGAGCGTGCTTTCAAGAACTTGAGCATTTCCATATTCATCAAGGTTTTACCAACATCCGTGCCGAGGATCCTAGCAACACATCATACTACCATGATGAACGGTGATGGAGGATGCAGATGCAAAGGAAGATAACACTTTCTCAGATTTTTCCTTAGCAATGCCAAAGAAGCAAATCTGGATGATCGACCGAGAGACATTTAGCACTCCGCTTCTAATGTTCTCCTTGATGTACTAGGTACCACGGTCAATGCTTAAAACATCAACATGGCCATCAAGTAAAGGTCGAACTTCGGAAGCACAAAAATCCATAAGGAACAACTTGTGGGATAAGTCATATGAAATCCTCATGGGAAGTGACCAAACGGCTTAATCAAGATACTACAATAATGGTGCTTCCAGCTAGGTGCGTCCACTTCACTGGAAGCTATATCATAGTTCTTGGAAGAAGTTCCAACCATCATATCTGCCTGAGATTCAAATCTGGTTGGTAACAGGATAATTCAGACAACGTGTCTGGAAAAGAAGGTTTGCAACACAAACCGACGAGACGATGTTGCGAGATTCTCGAGAGATGAACTACGATAGCGAACTCCAAAACATGAGCTGGTTCTGCTACAACCTGTGAACTCGCTGTCCCAGACAAGCATGACCACATGGTAGTCTTACAACGAAACACTACCGAGTTCTGGTTGGGAACCATCATCGAGGATATTGGAGTCTTGTGCATGATCTAGAATTAGCACAACAAGCTCATTTTCCTCGAGCAAATCAATCAGTGGCTTGGTGTGCTAGGAACACATATGGAGTGGAGGCGGCCAACCTAACAAACCACAGAGCACTTCGCTCATGCATGACTAACTTGGGATGATTCCAGAGGAGGCAAAAATGAGCTTTCTCGGATTCACGGCGGCAACTTGCACCGATTGCACGTGAACTTAGAGGAGGTCACTACTTTCATCCAAACATATGCTTCATGAGCGGGACACGAAGATAATGCTTATAAACGTTTCCAACACTAGCTAGATGTTCACCACGAATCATGGAGGAGACAAAATGCTGCTGATGGGCTCAACAGCAACTCATCGGAATTTCCATATCACTGGACTTCCGCCATTATGTGAACAATGTGATAGTATTGGTCAGACCAAAGGATGTAATGGTGTATGCTCGATGGATCGACCACGAGTAAGACAATATTACGAATATCGTTGGTACTGACTTGATCTGGTGATAGCCCATACACAAATCAAAGTTTTGATAAGACAATAGGTCCAACAACTGATCACGAGGACCAATCGATGGAGATATCATCTTTCTTCAACACACACACAAAAGATATCCCTTAACATGAACTAAGTCAGACAAGATTTTAACTTCCAACTCTCCAAGTTGTTGTTTGGCTTAACCAACTAGCTCAGGGGTATCCAACACAGATTCTTGGAGAAAGGGTGGTTTATAAGAAACCCACTTGATCACGAACTCAACATAGCGGTCAGGTGACAACCTGGTAACACTTCCGAGAAGGTATTAAAAAAATCACGAACCACCGATATGTTACTAAGCTCGAGAACAAACTTGCTTTTCAGGGCAAGACGATGTGATCAAAAAGAGCGAGGAATTGATACAATCCTAACTCGTTGACCGAAGAGTGCACCAAGAAAAATGGACTAGGTAACACGATCAATATCAGGATGATGATTGAATAACCAACACGCTAAGAATGAGATTGTTCTCCATTAACTACTAAGCAACGGGGTTGCTAGGAGTATTGATTTCACACATCAGAGTTCACTTGTCAGCATTCCGGTTACAACCAACACGAAGACCGAGAGATGAATAATGATGGCGAGAAGTATCACTACATCAAGAATTCATGAGAGGTTGTGCAATTCTCAAGTCATTCTTGATATGAAAAAGGGTGACACTCCAAGGTAGAACAGATCAAAGGCTGGATTGGCAATTTGATCTGCGGAATACAACTACTTTGACCCAATCCTCGAGATGGATGAGGTACTGGAGTTTTTTTTCTCCTAGTCATTCCGGAATAGAACGACTTGATAGACTACAAGAATAATAGGCATCGATGAACGAATGGACACATACTCTTGACTATCAATTGATAGACGAAGGTTAGAAAACAACTAAAGAGGGACAACTCAGAGAAACATACGATTTTCTGAGTTGTGGGTGCATAGATTAGCATGTCGAACGAGTTCAACATATTTCTTCTGGATAACCCATGCAGAAGAAGACGGACTGGTCGAAGTTGTGTCTAGAAATGCTTTAGTTATATAAGGGAATTGATTGTGGGAGGGAACGTAGAGCTCTTTTTACTCCTTTACCTTATGCCCTTCTGATCTGAGTCACCCTCTTCTCTTCTACGGGGATTAAGAACTAGGCCTTCTCATCTATCTATCAGGATGACGTGTTACTAATCCATAGACTTATAGAATTGATAGTTTCAAGTCTCAGCTCAGTTTCTACTACTTCCGTATGTTCATAGCTGGCCTCAGAACCTTTATATTGTGATGTTGAGTGGTCATGCCACTATTTTGCAGGATGTCTCAAGTATTTTTGAGCATTTACAGTCATTATGCTATCCGAGTCATCCCAGGTTTCTAAACTATCTGATGCATTTGCAAAATCATCTACCTCTGGTTTTGATGTTCCTTTAGGCCAGGTTAATCACACTAATTGCTGAGTTGAGGTACTCTATTGCCTCGACATATATGTTGGAGTTATTATTATGACCCTAGGTGTCTTAGGGGATCATCTAGTAACCTAGCCATGTTGTGTGTCCCAGTGTGATGATTCTGGCCATCATTCTTGAAAGCATCCCGTGATGCCACTTAGTTAGTAGGCATTCTATTCCCGGGTTTCTGAACTCGAGATTCACCCTACTTACTTCATGTTGATAGTGTTGCTAGTTCCTTTAGGATATTAGTAACCTTTGCGATAGTCCTCGAGGTTCATGGTATATCCTTCTTCCAAATATCATGAACTGCTTATGGAAGAAGTTCCTCGCGGAACCGAAAGATCACAACCAGAGTGCTCTTGAGGAGTACTCCATTCATATTGTGACTCTGCCAGTTCTATCATTCTGCATGGGTTATCCGGAAGAAATATGTTGAACTCGTTTGACATACTAACCCATGAATCCACAACTCAGAAATTTATATGTTCCTCGAGTTGTTCTCTTTAGTTGTATTCTGACCCCCGTCTATCATTTGATAGTCAAGAGTATGCGTGCATTCGCTGTCGATACCTCATATTCTTGTGGTCTGTCAAGCCATTCTATTCCGGAATGACTAGGAGTCCAGGAGAAACAAACTCCAGTACCTCGTCCATTTCTAGGATTGGGTCTAGAAATGCTTTAGTTATATAAGGGAATTGATTGTGGGAGGGAACGTAAGGCTCTTTTTACTTCTTTACCTTATGCCCTTCTGATCTGAGTCATCCTCTTCTCTTCTACGGGGATTAAGAACTAGGCTTCCTCATCTTTCTATTAGGATCACGTATTACTAATCCGTAGACTTATAGGATTGTTGGTTTCAAGCCTCAGTTCAGTCTCTACTACTTCCGTATGTTAACTGTTGATCTCGGAATCCTTGATATTGTGCTTCTGAGTGGTTATGCCACCATTTTTGCAGGATGTCTCAAATCTTTTGAGCATTTACAGCCGTTATGCTGTCCGAGTCATCCCAGGCTCCTAAATAGTCTGATGCGTTTGCAAATCCCTTCTTTCCGTTCCCGATGTTCCTTGGGCCTGATTAATCACACTAACCAGTGTGTTGAGGTACTCCGTTACCTCGTCATATATGTTGGAGCAATTATTATGACCCCAGTCGTCTTAGAGAACCACTTAGTAATCTAGCAATGCTTTGCATTCCCAGTGTGCGGATTCTGGCCATTATTCTCGAAAGCATCCCGCGATGCCATTTAGTTAGTAGGCATTCTATTTTTGGGTTCTTGAACCCAAGATTCACTCTACTTAATTCGTGTACCTAGTGTTTGCTCGTTCCTTTAGGATATTAGTAACCTTTGTGATAGTCTTCGAGGTCCGTGGTATATCGTTCTTCCAAATACCATGAACCATTCTCGGCAGGAGTTCTTTTGAACCAAAAGATCACAACCAGGGCGCTCTTGAGGAGTACTCCATTCATATTGTGACTCTGCCAGTCCTTCCTCCTCTGCATGGGTTATCCGGAAGAAATATGTTGAATTTGTTCGACATACTAATCCATGCATCCACAACTCAGAAAAACATATGTTCCTTTGGGTTGTCCCTCTTTAGTTATTTTCTGGCCCTCGTCTATCAATTGATAGTCAGGAGTAGTTGTGCATTCGTGTTATCAATGCCTATTACTCTTGTGGTCCGTCAAGCCATTCTATTCCGGAATGACTAGGAGAAACAAACTCCAGTACCTTATCCATTTCTTGGATTGGTCAAAGTAGTTGTATTCCGCAGATCAAAATGCCAATCCAGCTTTTGTTCTGTTCTACCTCGGAGTATTACCCCCTTTATGTCAGAATTGTCATGAGAATTGCACCAACTCTTATGAATTCCTGATGCAGTGATACTTCTCGCCATCATTGCTCCTTCCTCGGTTCCGTGTTGTCACAACCGGAATGCCGACAGGTGAACTATGATGTGTGAAATCAATACTCCTAGCAACTCCGTTGTTTGGTAGTTAAAGGACAATAATTTCATCCTTAGCGTGTGGGTTACTGAATCACATCCTAAGGTTGATCGTGCTACCCAGTCCTTATTCCCGGTGCACTTTTCGATCAATGAGTTAGGATAGTGTCAGTCCTTGCTTATTCGGTCATATCGTCTTGCCCTGAAAAGCAAGAATGCTCTCGAGCTTAGCAACATATCGGTGGTACGTGATTTTCCGAATATCTTCTTGGAAGTATCACCAGGTTGTCACCTGACCGCTATGTTGAATTCGTGATCAAGTTGGTTTCCTGTAAACCACCCCTTCTCCAAGAATTCGTGTTGGATACCCCTTAGCTAGTTGGTCAAGCTAAACAACAACTTGGAGAGTTGGAAGATAAAAGCATGTCCGACCACGCTCATCCCTAAGGGATATATTTTTGTGTGTTTGTTGTAGAAAGATGATTTCTTCATCGATTGGTCCTTGTGATCAGTTGTTGAACCTATCGTCTTGCCCAAACCTTGATTTGAGTGTGGGCTATCATCAAATCAAATCAGAACCAATGGTGTTCGTAATGTTGTCTTACTCGTGGTTGATCCCTCGAGCATACACCATTATATCTTTTGGATCTGACCAATGCTATCACCGTGTTCACATGATGGTGGAAGTCCAGTGATATGGAAATTCCGATGAGTTGCTATTGAGCCCATCAACAACATCTCGTCTCCTCCATGATTCATGTTGAACATCTAAGTTGGTGTTGGAAACTTGTGTAAGCATTTTCTTCGTGCCGGCTCATGAAGAATATGTTTAGATGTAAGTAGTGACTTCCTCGAATTCATGTGCATTTGGTGTAAGTTGCCGCCGTGAGTTCGAGAAAGATTGTGTTTGTTTCCCCTGGAATCACCCCAAGTCAGCCATGCACGTGCAAAGTATTCTGTGGTATATAACCAATGCTATCATCATGTTCACATGATGGCGGAAGTCCAGTGATATGGAAATTCCGACGAGTTGCTGTTGAGCCCACCAGCAGCACTTTGTCTCCTCCATGATTCGTGGTGAACACATAGCTAGTGTTGGAAACGTTTATAAGCATTATTTTTGTGCCCCGCTCATGAAGCATATGTTTGGATGAAAGTAGTGACCTCCTCTAAGTTCACGTGCAATCGGTGCAAGTTGCCGCCGTGAATCCGAGAAAGCTTGTTTTTGCTTCCTTCAGAATCATCCCAGGTCAGTCATGCATGTGCAAAGTATACCATGGTTTGGTAGATTAATTACCTCCACTCCATATGTGTTCCTAGAACACCAAGCCACTGATTGATTTGCTCGAGGAAAAGGAGCATGTTGTGCTAATTCTAGATCATGCACAAGACTCCAATATCCTTGATGATGGTTCCCAACCAGAACTCGGTAGTGTTTCGTTGTAAGACTACCATGTGGTCATGCTTGTCTGGGACAGCGAGTTCACAGGTTGTAGCAGAACCAGCTCATGTTTTGGAGCTTGCTATCGTAGTTCATTTCCCGAGAATCTCGCAACATCTTCTCGTCGATTCGTGTTGCAACCTTTCCTTTTCCAGACACGTTGTCTGAATTATCCTGTTAGCAACCAGATTTGAATCTCAGGCAGATATGATGGTTGGAACTTCTTCTAGGAACTATGAAATAGGTTCCAGTGAAGTGGACGCACCTAGCTGGAAGCACTATTATTGTAGTATCTTGATTAAGCCGTTTGGTTACTTCCCATGAGGATTTCATATGACTTATTCCACAAGTTGTTCCTTATGGATTTTTGTGCTTCCGAAGTTCAACCTTTACTTGATGGCCATGTTGATGTTTTAAGCATTGACCGTGGTACCTAGTACATCAAGGAGGACATTAGAAGCGGAGAGCTAAATGTCTCTCGGTCGATCATCCAAATTTGCTTCTTTGGCATTGCTAAGGAAAAATCTGAGAAAGTGTTATCTTCCTTTGCATCTGCATCCTCCATCACCGTTCATCATGGTAGTATGATGTGTTGCCAGGATCCTCGGCACGGATGTTGGTAAAACCTTGATGAATATGGAAATGCTCAAGTTCTTGAAAGCACGCTCAGTCACTAAGTTATATCCCTGGTATCAACTGGAATGTGCATTCCATTTGCCGAGTTGTTCTATAACCATAGTTTCCTTTCCAAATTGAGTGTGCCATTCTTTTGAATTCTTTCAAACGATCATTTGTAAATTGCCTTAGGTTGGTATGAAGAGTTTCAATGATCTGTGGATCAAAAGTAATTCTTTTTGCCACTTAAGGGATATTTCTACGAGCCACCTTCCCTAAGGTGCCCCGTTATGGAATCGTGGCAACTATCTCCTCGCTACTTTGAAACCATGCACCATCCTACCCAAGCGTGGAGTTGTTGCCTACCAAATTGAACCTTCGTCATTGCTACCTTTTCCTCGTTCCAAATGTGTGTTTTGTGTGTTAGCTCAAGAGATGTTTCAATGTCTCACTCCATGAGTTGATCGTGAGTTGCCAACCTTTGTGAAGATCGAATCCTGTAGAGTTTCCCTCTCTTCCGTCGTCATAGTTGGATGAAGATCTCAAAAGCAAGGACGCCAAGATCAATTTGAGGCAGTGAATCAACATCTTCGAGAAGAACAATTGGATCATGAAGATTATGTTAGTTTGCGTTCCCCTTTCATCTTACCCTACGCTTGAATCTCGGGACGAGATTTTTGTTTAGTGGGGGTGAGTTGTCACATCCCTAGCTTCTGGCAATGCACTAGGCTAGCTTCATGTGTGCATCATGTTTAATATTTGAAAGAAACTGAAAATGGGGACTGACCAAACCCTAGCACCAAATGAATTCAAATAGGCTCTAATAAAATCACTTCCAATAAACCCAAGTGACTTCAGGAAAAGTCCATCATTTTTGAAATTGGTGAAAACCTCTGACAAAAATGAGTGCTTATTTTCCCTAGGTCATTTCAGGTTTTTGGATTAAATCATAAGTATTTGAATTGGAGCATTTAATGGCTATAAATATTTTAAATGCTTCAATAATTCTGAAAACATTTGAGGGCTGTTAGGAAACATTTTAAAAGTGCCCACAAATTTTCTTAGGAGTTTTAAAAATGGTTTAGTACTATTACTAAATCAAAAACAGAAAAACAAAATAGAAAACTGAAACAGAATAAAGGAGAGAGAGAGAAACCCACCTGGGCCTCACCTGTGCTGGCTCAGCCCACCTGGCCTGGTGCCAGTCATCCCCAACCTCTGCCAGTAGGCAGAGGCGTGACAGCGCACGCGCGCGCGAGGCGCCACGCCTCCTCCTGCTTGCCGCCGACCGCCTGGAGCTGGCTAGGGACGCCACGCACGTTCCCAAGACCCACCTTCTCGCTCGCGTCCTCGTTCCCCGCCTCTCTCTCGCTCCGCACCTCGGACCCAAATGTGTCCGTCGCCGCCGCTCACTGCCACCGCGCCCACCGCCACCCCCTTGCCTCCCCGACGTGCCCCCAAGCTCCGCCTCATCACCATCGCCATCTCCGTCGATGCACGCGACGCCGAACACCCCAAGCGTCGCCCGCGCTCTTCTTCAACCTCCGGCCGCCGGAGATCGCCTTCGCCGCACCGCCCGCTCCAGACCGGCTCCGAGCTCGCCGACCTGCTCGTCTGACTCGCCGTGAGCCACTGATCCGAACCCCCCTCCTCTGCGCTCCATTTGCACGCTGTAGCCGTCGCTCCGCCGGAGACCGAACCCCACCGTCGCCCGCGCTCGTCGCCGGTGCTGCTCCGGTGACCATTTGGTAACACCTCATATCACTTTGCGGCCTCACGCACGGTATTCCCACGGGTGTCGCCTTACCATGGCCTGGGACCGTTTGCGCCTTTTGGCTCACGTATATGATAGTGTCGCTAGCATCCATATGACAGAGAACCCGGGCTGACATGACTAGTCGTGAACCCAAAGTGGCACTAACTTACGGGGACAGGCATACATGAATCAACATCGAGCATGTCGGTCAGCAGCATGCGAATCCGGGCTATAGCACTGGGCTAACAGGACTCCGGGAACCCGGGCTGTAGCAGGCTAGACAGGACTCCGGATGTCATCGCGTGACATTTCCCCGAAGGGACAGACACAGGAACGAAGTGAATCACATGCCGGCCAGTCAAGTGTTCCGGAGCAGCAGTGCTAGGCTAGCAGGACTCCGGTGAACCGGGATGTAGCGGACTACTATGGCTCATGGAAGCACAAGACTACATTTCCCCATAAGAGAGGCTACCAAGGATAAACAACTAGGTTGTCGGATCCCACACATACCAAGCATTTCAATCATACACACAATATGCTCGATATGTGTAAATACAACATGGCATCACAACATAACTCTACGACTCAAGTATTTACTCATTAGGCTCCGAGGAGCGAGATATTACAAACATGGGTCTCATGACCCAACATTCAGAGCATACAAGTCAAAGCACATGCGGAAGCTTAACATGTCTGAGTACAGACATCTACAAATGAAAAAGGCTGAGAAGCCTAACTATCTACCAGATCCTACCGAGGGCACAAGATCGTAGCTGAGGTAACAAGCTAAACATCGAAGTCCACACGGAACTACTAGCGAGACTGACATCTCTCTACAAAACATAAAATAAGCAAACGTGAGTACAAATGTACCCAGCAAGACTTGCATCAAAACTATCTACATATGCATCGGTATCAACAAAGGGGGTGGTGGAGTTTAACTGCAGCAAGCCAGCTTTGACTCGGAGGCTATCCTAACTACGACTGCAAGTAACTCTTTTGAGGTGGCGCACACGAGTCCACATATTCACCATATCAATACTCCACTATGGATCCGCTCCCGTCTCCCTACGAGAACGCCATCCACAGCACTCACGCTTATCTTGCACATTTTAGAGTATCCACTTTCACTTGTCTATGAACTATTATAGGCAACCCAGAAGTCCTTTACCGCGGACACGGCTATTCGAATTGATCATATTAACCCTGCAGGGGTGTACTTCGTCACACACACTCTCGCCACTTACCACCATGTACACGTCGTGTTCCTCGGCAACCTTCAAGCGGAAGCCTGGCGAGGGAGTCGGCCACGACCTGACTAACCGCACAAGTCTCTCGTCCAGGTTTATCGCCTATTCGGGTTCCATCCGCAAGGAGATCCGGCCGGGGTGTCGCTCACGGCCCCAAACGATGTGTGCAGGGTTCCCAAGCCCACCTCGACGGATGGATCTACGCTTGGTACCCCGTGCCACGGTGCCTAGTCTGTCCCAAGCCCACCTATACCGGGTACCACTTGGTAGACTACTAACACAACCTACAAACACCAGAAACTAGTTGCAACTCCTAGACAGAGATCAAGTTGATTAATAAGCCGAGAGGGGCACTTAAGCATTCCAATGTGTGGTAGTAACTGTTCATGGATCACAAACACAGAACTCAGTTCCTGAGGACGGCTGCAATGAGACAACCCACCATGAACTCCTACATGGCCTCTCACCGCTACCTTTACCAAATCGTGTTCACATACTTAGCTCTCACACAGTAGGACATGTTCACCACTTTCCAATTCATCCCCGATGAATCAGACCTGACTCAACTCTAAGCAATAGTAGGCATGACAAACAGGCATGAATGAGTAGGCACATCAGGGCTCAAACAACTCCTACTCATGCTAGTGGGTTTCATCTATTTACTGTGGCAATGACAGGTCATGCAGAGGAAAGGGGTTCAACTACCGCAGCATGTAACAGTTGAATCGCTGTTGTCCTAATGCAGTAAAAGAGAGCAGGAGCGAGAGAGTGGGATTGTATCGGAATGAACAAGGGGGTTTTGCTTGCCTGGCACTTCCGAAGATAGCATTGAGTCTTCATCAGTGTCAACGATCACAGCGTCGGAACAGCGTCTACCGAGGGGAACAAATACCGGCAACAGCGAAGGAAAACACAATCAATGCAATGCAAAATATGATGCATGATCATGACATGTCAATATGCTGTGTTTTGTGCTAATGCAACTTGCAACATGTTAAATGGAGTTGGTTTGAACCCTAGGTTCAAATTCAAACTCCATATGTGAGGGTTTAAATGCCATTTATATGATTTGGCCTAAACAGCAGCCATAAGTTGTTCTAACATGCATGAAAATGGTACAGATGGATAGATTGGATTTTTCTGATCATTTTTCATATATAAATGTTTTCCATCTGAGTTATAGATTATTTTCTATGATTTTTTGAAGTTTTGTGCATTTTCTGGAATTTATAAATCATTTCTGATTTATTCTAATTCCAGAAAGGCTTTACTACATCAGCACTGCATTAGGGTGATGTCAGCAGGTCAAACCTGACCAGTGGGACCCACTGGTCAGTGACCCAGTGTCAGTTAGTCACACAGACAGGTTGGTCCGGTCAACGGCCACGTCAGCGAGGTCAACGCCGACGCGTGGGGCCACTGTGTTTAGATTAAACTTAAAATATTTTTGTTAGCTGTTTAGTTAGGCAGTGGGGCCCGAATGTCAGCGAGCCAGGGGGTTAGTTAGTGGGGCTGTTAGCGGCTAATGCCTTAGCCACGTCAGCGTCGCCGGATTAAGGGCCGGCGACCTTGCAGTGCGGCGGCGGCTCGCCGGGGTGGCGCTAGGGCAGCGGCTGGGCGCGCTAAGGGCACCACGAGGAAGCCCTCGCTCGCCCGCATCCAGGGGTGCACGCAGCTGGGCGCCAGGAGGCCGGGGTCGACGGTGGCGACCACTTGGGCGGCGGCCGGAGTTCGGGCGTGAGCGCGGGCGGTGTTGCGGTGCGAAAACGAGCACGAGGATGGAGGAGAAACGGAGGGGAGCTCACGGGGATGCGGCAGGGTAGGTCGCGGCCTCGGGGACGCTCTGGACGAGGCGAATCGACGGAGTCGATCTCCGGGCACCGGAGGTGAAGACGACGACGCTCCGGTCGACTGGGGCCTCTTCTGGTCGCGTGCGTCAGGTGTGTTGCTCCACGGGGTCGTGGTGGAGCTCGGGGACGTGGAGAGGGAGCGAGGGAGTGGCTGCGGCCGTGGTGGAGCTCATCGGTGGCGGCGGCGCGGTTCGGTGAGGTGGGGAACAGCAAGGGGGAGAGAACCAGAGGAGGGGAGAGAGAGCAGTGAGTGAGCGAGAGGGACCAGGGGGGCTGCGTGGCGCCTCCAGGCGCTCGATCGAGGGCAGGGGAAGAAGCAGGAGGTGGAGCTCGGGCGCGCGCTCGTCGACACGCCTCTGCCTACTGGCAGAGGTTGAAGACGGTGGGGCTCCTAGTGGGCTAGCCAACACTGCCAGGCCAGTGGGCTGGGCCGGCCACTTGGGCTGCCAGGTGGCTGCGCAGGTAACTTCTCTCTCTCTAGTTTTCTATTTATTAATGTTTTTTATTTTCTGCAATTGGTTTTGATTTGATTTTAAAAACATCAAATCATTTTTGAACTTTCTGTAAATTGTTATGTGAGCTCAGAAACTTGTCCAAGGTCACAAAAAACTTACCAAAGTATTTGAACTTTATTTCTTATATAACAGAAATAAATTCAACTCAAATAGGTTATTGATTTAAGTCAAAGGCCCAAAATAAATATTTCTGTGATTCCAAAAATATTGGTTTGAATTTTACCTCTTACCAAAATTTTCACAGAGTAACAGGAACATTTTCTTAGGCTTCTTTGAGAAGATTTTAATGTTGACCATTTTTAAAAGGTTTCTGAGGCTTTGAAAATTCCCCAATTCAAATTTCATTTGAATTTAAACATGATGCATGGATGCAAGAAAAATCAAGCAAGGGTTGATCTGGGGCTGTGACAGCTCACCCCCACTAAACAAGAATCTCGTCCCGAGATTCAAGCATAGGGAAAAAAAGGGGGACGCAAACTAACACAATCTTCATGATCCAATTGCTCTTCTCGAAGATGTTGATTCATTGCATCATCTTAATCTTGACATCTTTTCTTTCGAGAGCTTCATCCAACTATGACGACGGAAGAGAGGGAAACTCTACAGGGTTCGATCTTCACAAAGGTTGGCAACTCACGATCAACTCACAGAATGAGACATAGCAACATCTCTCGAGATGGGACACGAAGCACACATCTAGAGGGATGGGGTGGAACAGATGACGAGGGGTTCACTAGGTAGACAACAATTCCACACTTAAGAGGGTGGTGAATGGTTGGCAACGTAGCGAGGATTTGGGTTACCAAGATACCATAACGAGACACCTCAGGGAAGGTGACTCGTAGAATTATTACCTTAAGTGGCAAAAAGAATTACTTTTGGTTCAGAGATCATTGAAACTCTTTACACCAGCCTAAGGCAAAACACAATCGATCATTTGAAGGAGTCTGAAAGAATGACATACTCGGACCAGAATGGATGATGTGGATTACCTTGTTGAAGACAACACAAGGGGTGATTTGCTTATCATCGGAAATGAATAAGACCCATGGTAGGCTGGCACAACGACGGTGCTAGCTGGGAACAAAATGCAAATACTGGGAATGAAACTAGTAACTGGGAGAAACCCAACAGTAGAGAGTGAGTCCACTATTGAAAAGTTATAGCATAACCAAGGAAACTGGGAGCAATCCCAGTTAGTGCCGATGAAAACCCTAGCGCTTGTGCGTGCTCTCAAGAACTTGAGCATTTCCATATTCATCAAGGTTTTACCAACATTCGTGACAGGGATCCCGGTAACACAACATACTACCATGATGGATATTGGTGGAGAATGCAGATGCAAAGGAAGATAACACTTTCTCAGATTTTTCCTTAGCAATGCCAAAGAAGCAAATCTGGATGATCGACCGAGAGACATTTAGCACTCCGCTTCTAATGTTCTCCTTGATGTGCTAGCGTAACCCATTTATTGATATGGTTTGGTATCTAGAACATCAGTAAAAGGTCGGACTTCGGGAGCACAAGAATCCATAAGGAACAACTAGGGAGTAAATCCTACGAAAAAATCCTTATGGGGAGGTGGCCAACTTCCTTAATCAAGATACTACAATAATAGGTCTTCCGGCTGGGTGTGTTGGCCACGACATCCACTTTACCGATTATCGAGAGACCAATATTGTAGTTCTTGGGAATGTTCCAACCATCATGTATGCCTGAGATTTAGATCTGGTTGGTGTCAGAATATTCCAGACTCATCAAGTCTAGAAAGAAAATTAATGTTTGCAACACAAATCGACGAGAAGATGTTGCAAGATTCTCGGGAGATGAGCTACGATAGCAAGCTCCAAAACACGAGCTGGTTCTGCTACATACATGTGAACATGATGTGCAAGACAAGCATGATAAGGTAGAAGTCTTACAACAAAACACTACCGAGTTCAGGTGGGGAACCATCATCGAGGATATTGAAGTCCTTGTATAAGTCTTGCTCTTAAGAAGGAACTTCTTTTCCTTGAACAAATCAATCAGTGGCTTGGTGTGCTACGGAATTCATATGGAACGAAGATGATCAGTCTAATAGACCACAGAATACTTTGCACGTGCATGGCTGACTTGGGATGATTCCAGGGGAAACAAACAAACCTTTCTCAAATTCATGGCGGCGAATTACACCTAATGCACATGAATTAGAGGAAGTCACTCCTTTCATCCAAACATAGGCTTCATGAACTAGAACAAAGAAAATGCTTTCAAAAGTTTCCAACACTAACTTAGATGTTCAAGATGAATCATGGACAAGATGAAAATGTTGTCAATGGGCTTAACAACAATTCATCCAGGTTTCCATATAAATGTAATTCCATAACTATGTGAACATGGTGATAGCACTGGTCATACCAAAGGATGTAATGGTGTATGCTCGAGGGATCAACCACGAGTAAGACAACATTATGCATATCGTTGGTTCTGACTTGATTTGATGATAGCCCATACGCAAATCAAAGATTTGGGTAAGACAATAGAGCCAACAATTGATCACGAGGATCAATCAATGAAGATATCATCTTTCTTCAACACACACACACACACAAGATATCCCTTTGGAAATGAACTAAGTTAGACAAGCTTTTATCTTCCAACTCTCCAAGTTGTTGTTTAGCTTGACCAACTAGCTCAGGGGTATACAACACAGATTCTTGGAGAAGGGGTGGTTTATTGGAAAACCAACTTGTTCACAAACTCAACATATCGGTCAGGGACACCCTGGTGGTACTTCCAAGAAGATATTTGGAAAATCACGATCCACCGACATGTTATTAAGATCGAGAACAATCTTGCTTTTCAGGGCAAGACGATATGACCGAATAAGCAAGGACTGACACTATCCTAACTCATTGATCGAAAAGTGCACCAGGAATAAGGACTAGGTAGCACGATCAACCTTACAATGATGATTCAATAGCCAACATGCTAAGAATGAGAATATTGTCCATTTACTACCAAGCAACGGAGTTGCTAGGAGTATAAATTTCACACATCATAGTTCACTTGTTGGCATTCCGGTTGCAACAACACGGGACCAAGAAATGAGTGATGATGGCGAGGAGTATCACTGCAACAAGAATTCATAAGAGTTGGTGCAACTCTCATGACATTCTTGACATAAGACGGTAATACTTCAGGGTAGAACAGAATCAAAAGCTGGTTTGGCATTTTGATGTGCGGAATACAACAACTTTGACCCAACCCCAGAGATGGACGAGGTACTGGAGTTTGTTTCTCCTAGCCATCCAGAATAGAATGGCTTGACGGACCACAAGAACAATAGGCATCAATGAGCACGATTGCACATATACTCCTGACTATTAATTGATAGACGAGGGCCAGAAAATTAGCTAAGGAGGGACAACCCAAAGGAACATATGATTTTCTGAGTTGTGGATGCATAGATTAGTATGTCGAATCAAGTTCAACAGGTTTCTTCCGGATAACCCATGCAGAAAGGTAGAACTGGCGGAATCACAATTTTTGAATGGAGAGCTCATCGAGAGCGCTCTTGTTGTGATCATTGGTTCAAAGATCTTCTGCCACAGTGGTTCATGGTATTGGAAGAATGATATACCACGGACCTCAAGGACTATCACAAGGGTTACTAATATCTTAAGGGAGCTAGCAAATACTATCAACAGGAGGTGAGTGGAGTGAATCTCGGGTTCAAACCCAGGAATAGAATACCTACTAACTAAATGGCATCACGGGATGCTTTCGAGAATAATGGCCAGAATCATCACACTGGGGATGCAAGCATTGCTAGATTACTAAGTGACACCCTAAAACACCTAGGGTCATAATAATAGCTCCAACATATATGTCGAGGCAATAGAGTGCCTCAACGCACCGGTAGTGTGCTTAATCTGGCCCAAAGGGACGCAAAAACAGAGGGAAAGGATTTTGCAAATGCATCAGATTGTTTAGAAACCTGGGATGACTCGGACAACATAACGGCTGTAAATGCTCAAAAAGATTTGAGACATCCTGCAAAAATGGTGGCATAACCATTCAGAATCACAATATCAAGGTTCCGAGATCAACTGTCAACACATGGAAGTAGTAGAAACTGAACTGAGGCTTCAGAACAACAATCCTACGAGTCTACGGATTAGTAACACGTGATCCTGATAGAAAGATGAGAAGCCTAGTTCTTAATCCCCGTAGAAGAGAAGAGGATGACTCAGATCAGAAGGCTATAAGGTAAAGGAGTAAAAAGAGCCTTACAGAGGCTATAAGGTAAAAAGAGTCTAGAAATGTTTAGTTATATAAGGGAATTGATTGTGGAAGGGAACGTAAGGCTCTTTTTATTCCTTTACCTTATAGCCTTCTGATCTGAGTCATCCTCTTTTCTTCTACGGGGATTAAGAACTAGGCTTCTCATCTTTCTATCAGGATCACGTGTTACTAATCCGTAGACTCGTAGGATTGTTGGTCTGAAGCCTCAGTTCAGTTCCTACTACTTCCATGTGGTTACAGTTGATCTCGGAACCTTGATATTGTGATTCTGAATGGTTATGCCACCATTTTTGCAGGATGTCTCAAATCTTTTTGAGCATTTATAGCCGTTATGTTGTCCGAGACATCCTAGGTTTCTAAACAATCTGATGCATTTGCAAAATCCTTTCCCTCTGTTTTTGCGTCCCTTTGGGCCAGATTAAGCACACTACCGGTGCGTTGAGGCACTCTATTGCCTCGGTATATATGTTGGAGCTATTATTATGACCCTAGGTGTTTTAGGGAGTCACCTAGTAATCTAGCCATGTTTTGTGTTCCCAGTGTGATGATTCTGGCCATTATTCTCGAAAGCATCCCGTATGTGCCATTTAGTAGTAGGTATCCTACTCTTGGGTTCTTGACCCAAGATTCACTGTACTTACCTCGTGTTGATAGTGTTGCTCGTACCTTTATGATATTAGTAACCTTTGCGATAGTCCTCGAGGTCCGTGGTATACCATCCTTCCAAATACCATGAACCATCCTTGGCAGAAGTTCCTCGTTGAACCAAAAGATCACAACAAGAGTGCTCTCCATGAGTTCTCCATTCTACATTGTGAATCTGCCAGTTCTACCTTTCTGCATGGGTTATCCGGAAGAAATGTTGAGCTTTGCTCGACATACTAATCTATGCATCCACAACTCAGAAAGATATATGCCCCTTCGAGTTGTCTCTCTTTAGTTGTATTCTGACCCCCGTCTATCAATTGATAGTCAGGAGTAGTTGTGCATTCGTGCCCATTGATACCTTTCTATTCTTGTTGTCTGTCAAGCCATTCTATTTCAGAATGACTAGGAGAAACAAACTCCGGTACCTCGTCCATATCTAGGATGGGTCAAAGTAGTTGTATTCCACAGATCAAAATGCCAATCCAGTTTTTGTTCTGTTCTACCTTGGAGTGTAACCATCTTTATGTCAAGAGTGTCATGAGAATTGCACCAACTCTTATGAATTCCTGATGTAGTGATACTCCTCGCCATCATCATTCATTTCTTGGTCCCGTGTTGTCAGAACCGGAATGCCGACAAGTGAACCATGATGTGTGAAATCAATACTCCTAGCAACCGTGCTGCTTGGTAGTTAATGGACAACACTCTCATTCTTAGTGTGCTGGTTATTAAATCATCATCCCAAGATTGATCGTGCTACCTAGTCCTTATTTCTGGTGCACTCTTCGATCAATGAGTTAGGATTTTGTCAAACCCTTACTCTCTTGATCACATCGTCTCGCCCTGAAAAGCAAGATTGATCTCGAGCTTAGCAACGTACCGGTGGTTCGTGATTTTCCGAATATCTTCTCGGAAGTGTTACTAGGTTATCCCCTGACTGTTATGTTGAGCTCGTGATCAAGTTGGTTTTCTTATAAACCACCCCTTCTCCAAGCATCTGTGTGGGATACCCCTGAGCTAGTTGGTTAAGCTGAACAGCAACTTGGAGAGTTGGAAGATAAAGGCTTGCCTAACTTAGTTCATTCCAAAGGGATATCTTGTGTTTGTGTGTTTGTTGTAGAAAGATGATTTCTTCATCGATTGGTCCTTGTGATCAGTTGTTGAACCTATCGTCTTGCCCAAACCTTGATTTGAGTGTGGGCCATCGTCAAATCAAGTTAGAACCAATGATATTCGTAATATTGTCTTACTCATGGTTGATTCCTCGAGCATACACCATTATATCCTTTGGTCTGACCAATGCTATCACCATGTTCACTTAATTGTGGAATTTCATCCATATGGAAGCTTGGATGGATTGTTGTTGAGCCCATCGGCAACATTCTTATCTTCTCCATGACTCGTGTTGAACATTAAGTTAGTGTTTGAAACCTGTGCTAGCATTTTCTTCGTGCTATCTTATGAAGGATATGTTTGGATGGAAGAAGTGACTTTCTTTAATTCACATGCACTTGATGTAAGTTGTCGCCGTGGATCCGAGAAAGATTGTTTTTGTTTTCTCTGGAACCATCCCAAGTCAGTCATGTATGTGCGAAGTATGCTATGGTTTGATAGGCTCGCTACCTCCATTCCATATGTGTCCCTAGCACACCAAGCCACTGACTGATTTGTTCAAGGAGAAGAAGTTCCTTCCTAAGAGCAAGACTTATGTTAGGAATTCGATATCCTCGATGATGGTTCCTTACCAGAACTCAGTAGTGTTGTATTGTAAGACTACTACATTGTCATGCTTGTCCGGGACAGCGTGTTCACAGGTTGTAGCAGAACCAGCTCGTTTTGGAGTTTGCTATCGTAGTTCATCTCCCGAGAATCTCGCAACATCATCTCGTCGGTTTGTGTTGCAAACCTTCTTTTCTAGACAAGTTGTCTGAATTATCCTGTTACCAACCAGATTTGAATCTCAGGCAGATATGATGGTTGGAACTTCTTCCAAGAACTATGATATAGGTTCCACTGAAGTGGACGCACCTAGCTGGAAGCACCATTATTGTAGTATCTTGATTAATCCGTTTGGTCACTTCCCATGAGGATTTCATATGACTTATCCCACAAGTTGTTCCTTATGGATTTTTGTGCCTCTGAAGTCCGACCTTTACTTGATGGCGTTGTTGATGTTTTTTTAGCATAATCGTGGTAGCTAGAAGATCAAGGAGAACATTAGAAGCGGAGTGCTAAATGTCTCTCGGTCGATCATCCAGATTTGCTTCTTTGGCATTGCTAAGGAAAAATCTGAGAAAGTGCTGTCCTCCTTTGCACCTGCATCCTCCATCACCATTCATCATGGTAGTATGATGTGTTGCCAGGATCCTCGGCACGGATGTTGGTAAAACCTTGATGAATATGGAAATGCTCAAGTTCTTGAAAGCACGCTCAGTCACTAGGTTATATCCTTGGTATCAACTGGAATGTGCCTTCCATTTGCCGAGTTGTTCTATAACCATAGTTTCCTTTCCAAATTGAGTGTGCCATTCTTTTGAATTCTTTCAAACGATCATTTGTAAATTGCCTTACGCTGGTATGAAGAGTTTCAATGATCTCTGAATCAAAAGTAATTCTTTTTGCCACTTAAGGGAATATTTCTATGAGCCACCCTCCCTAGGGTGCCCCGTTATGGAATGATGGCAGACAACTCCTCGTTATCTTGAAACCATGCACGGTCTTATTCAGCGTGGAATTGTGCTTATCAACTTGAATCTTCATTCTCTGTTTCACTTCTTCCCTCTGGATGTATGTTCCGTGTCTTGGCTCGAGAGATGTTCAACACCTCATTCCGTGAGTTGATCGTGAGTTGCTCGATCTTCAAGAAGATCGATTCCTATAGAGTTTCTTCTGTCGTCATCATGTTGGATGTATTCTATGGTTTGGTAGATTAATTACCTCCACTCCATATGTATTCCCTAGCACACCAAGCCACTGATTGATTTGTTCAAGGAAAATGAGTTTGTTGTGCTAATACTAGTTCATGCACAAGATTTTGTTATCCTCAATGATGGTTCCCTACTAGAACTCGGTAGTGTTTTGTTGTAAGACTACGACGTGGTCATGCTTGTCTTGGATAGCGCATTCGCAGGTGTGTAGCAGAACCAGCTTATGTTTTGGAGCTTGCTATCGTAGTTCACTCCCCGAGAATCTCGCAACGTCATCTCGTCGATTTGTGTTGCAAACTTTCATTTTTCTTTCTAGACTTGATGAGTCTGGAATATCCTGACACCAACCAGATCTGAATCTCAGGCAGATATGATGGTTGGAACTTCTTCCAAGAACTATGATATAGGTTCCAGTGAAGTGGACGCACCTAGCTGGAAGCACCATTATTGTAGTATCTTGATTAAGCCATTTGGTCACTTCCCATGAGGATTTCATATGACTTATCCCACAAGTTGTTCCTTATGGATTTTTGTGCCTCCGAAGTCCGACCTTTACTTGATGGCCATGTTGATGTTTTTTTTTGCATAACCGTGGTAGCTAGAACATCAAGGAGAACGTTAGAAGCGGAGTGCTAAATGTCTCTCGGTCGATCATCCAGATTTGCTTCTTTGGCATTGCTAAGGAAAAATCTGAGAAAGTGTTGTCCTCCTTTGCACCTGCATCCTCCATCACTGTTCATCATGGTAGTATGATGTGTTGCCAGGATCCTCGGCACGGATGTTGGTAAAACCTTGATGAATATGGAAATGCTCAAGTTCTTGAAAGCACGCTCAGTCACTAGGTTATATCCTTGGTATCAACTGGAATGTGCCTTCCATTTGCCGAGTTGTTCTATAACCATAGTTTCCTTTCCAAATTGAGTGTGCCATTCTTTTGAATTCTTTCAAACGATCATTTGTAAATTGCCTTACGCTGGTATGAAGAGTTTCAATGATCTCTGAATCAAAAGTAATTCTTTTTGCCACTTAAGGGAATATTTCTATGAGCCACCCTCCCTAGGGTGCCCCGTTATGGAATGATGGCAGACAACTCCTCGTTATCTTGAAACCATGCACGGTCTTATTCAGCGTGGAATTGTGCTTTTCAACTTGAATCTTCATTCTCTGTTTCACTTCTTCCCTCTGGATGTATGTTCCGTGTCTTGGCTCGAGAGATGTTCAACATCTCATTCCGTGAGTTGATCGTGAGTTGCTCGATCTTTAAGAAGATCGATTCCTATAAAGTTTCTTCTGTCGTCATCATGTTGGATGAAGATCCCGAAAGCAAAGATGACAAGATCAATTTGAAGCAATGAGTCAACATCTTCGATGAGGGTATTGGATCGTGAAGATTGTGTTAGCTTTTGTGTCCCCTCTTCCTCTTACCCTACGCTTGAATCTCGGGACGAGATTCTTGTTTAGTGGGGGTGAGTTGTCACATCCCTAGTTCTGGTTTGCTCTAGGCTAGCTAGTCATGTGTGCATCATGTTTAAATTTCAATGAATTTGAAATGGGGACATGTGAAAGCCTCAGAAATCATTTCTGAAAAAGACCAAGATAAAAATTGCTTCAAATAGGTCCAAGAAAATGTTCATGTTTCTCTATGAAAATATTGGCCAGAATTAAAATTCAAACCAATATTTTTAGGAGCTCATAAATATTTATTTTGGGCATTTGAAGCTAATGCAATAACTATTTGCATTGGATTTATATTTGCTATATATCGAATATGTGTCCAATAATTCTGAGAAATTGTGAGGGGCTTTGGGATAATCCTTTTAGTCCCTGCAAAATTATCAGAAGAAAGCAAAATGGTTTAGTGCTTAAAACTAAATCAAAACAAATAACAGAAAAAGAAAACAGAAAACAGAAATGAAAAAGGAGTCTTACCTGGCGCTTACCTGGCCTGGCCCAGCACGGCCCAGCCCAGTTGCCTGGTGCCAGTCATCGCCTACCTCTGCCAGTAGGCAGAGGAGGTACACCGCGACACCGCCGAGCTCGCCACGCCTCCTCCTGCTTCCGCCTCTTTTGGAGCCAGCCCCGAGTGCCACGCACTCCCTCTCGACCCCCTTGCTCTCTCCCTGGACCCCCTCCCCCTCCTCTGCTCTTCCCCGAGCTCACCCGAGAGCGACCGCCGCCGCCGTTCGCTGCCACCGTGCCCAGAGCGACCCCCTCACCCTTCCGCCATGCCCAAAGGTTCCGCCCGACTCCACGGAGCTCCAAGACGAACCACACGCCCGCGGGAAGCCCGAAGCGACTCCATCATCTTCATCTTCGCCGTCGGCCGCCGGAGATCTCCCTCGCTGCCCCGCTCGCTCCAGCCTCTTCCCGAGCTCGCCAACCCCTTCGTTCGATCCGCTGTGAGCTTCTGCATCGATTCCCCCCTCTCTCCTGGTTTTTTCCCTCCCACTAACACCGTTGCCCGTCGCGGCCGAGAGCTCGGCTCCGCCGGCCATGTCGCCGCCGTGGCCACTGTCACATAGAGCTACAATCGAGCACATAGCCGTGCTCAGCGCAACGCCAGAAGCCCAAAACCCCCTCCAGCTGCTCCTGCCGTGCTTCGCAACACCGAAACCGCCGAGACCCGAACTCCGGCCGCCGCATTCGTGCTCGCCGCCGTCGACTCAGACCACCCCAGCTCCTCCCGCTTGGCCTACCAGATGCGCGCGAGTCCCAGCTACCTGTAGGACCAACGCGGTCGATTTGGTCGACCGTGGGCAAATTCCGAGCCCCTCCACCGTCTCGGGCTTCACCGGCGACGAGCCGTGGACCAAGTCCGGCGGGTTTGACCCTGCTTGACCGGGGTTTGACTTCCCCCCTGACCCACTGACGTGTGGGCCGCCCTTGTTAATTATTAGCTAGGTTAGTTTAGCGCTAATTAACCTAGATTAGTGCTTAACCTAACACTAACTAACTATGTTAAGTTAGTTATGACACTTACACGCGGGGCCCACAGGTCAGGTTTGACCTGGACCGCCACCGTTGACCTGATGACGTCACCCTGACGCACTGCTGACACGATAAAGCATTTACTGGATTTATTCTTGTATAGGAAATTCCAGAAAATGCCCAAAACTTCTAAAATTCATAGAAATTAATTCGTAACTCCAAATGAAACAAATTATATATGAAATATTATCAGAAAAATGCAATCTATCCATCTGTATCACTTTCATGCATGTCAAACTAAGTTATACCTGCTGTATAGGTGAAAACATGATAATGACATTTTAAATGCTAAATGTGGAGTTTGCATATGAACCCTTAGTTCATATGGACTTCATTTAAACTATTCTTAGATGCATTAATGTAAATCATAACATTCTTGACATGTCACGACCATGCATCATATTGTTGCATTGCATTGATTGTGTTTCCTCTCTGTTGCCGGTAATTGTCCCCTCTCGATAGCCGTGATTCCGACGATGAGTTCGATGACACCGATGAAGGACTATAATATCTTCAGAAGTGCCAGGCAAGCAAAACCCCTTGTTCATTCCGATACAATCCCACTCTCTCGCTCCTGCTCTCTTTTATTGCATTAGGACAACAATGATTCATCTGTTACATGCTGCGGTAGTTGAACCACTTTCCTCTGCATGACCTGTCATTGCCATAGTAAATAGATGAAACCCACTAGCATGAGTAGGAGTTGTTTGAGCCCTGATGTGCCTACTCTAAAATAGTGATAGTGGACACGGCTATTCGAATAGATCATATTAACCCTGCAGGGGTGTACTTCGTCACACACGCTCTCGCCACTTACCACCATGTACACGTCCTGTACCTCGGCAACCTTCAAGCGGTAGCCTGGCGAGGGAGTCGGCCACGACCTGACTAACCACACAAGTCTCTCGTCCAGGTTTATCGCCTATTCGGGTTCCATCCTCAAGGAGATCCGGCCGGGGTGTCGCTCACGGCCCCAAATGATGTGTGCAGGGTTCCCAAGCCCACCTCAACGGATGGATCTACGCTTGGTACACCGTGCCACGGTGCCTAGTCTGTCCCAAGCCCACCTGTACCAGGTACCACTTGGTAGACTACTAACACAACCTACAAACACCAGAAACTAGTTGCAACTCCTGGACAGAGATCAAGTTGATTAATAAGCCGAGAGGGGCACTTAAGCATTCCAATGTGTGGTAGTAACTGTTCATGGATCACAAACACAGAACTCAGTTCCTGAGGACGGCTGCAATGAGACAACCCACCATGTACTCCTACATGGCCTCTCACCGCTACCTTTACCAAATCGTGTTCACACACTTAGCTCTCAACAGTAGGACATGTTCACCACATTACAATTCATCCCCGATGAATCAGACCTGACACAACTCTAAGCAATAGCAGGCATGAAAAACAGGCATGAATGAGTAGGCACATCAGGGCTCAAACAACTCCTAGTCATGCTAGTGGGTTTCATCTATTTACTGTGACAATGACAGGTCATGCAGAGTAAAGGGGTTCAACTACCGCAGCAAGTAAGAGATGAAACGTTGTTGTCCTAATGCAGTAAAAGAGAGTAGGAGCGAGTGAGTGGGATTGTATCGGAATGAACAAGGGGGTTTTGCTTGCCTGGCTCTTCTGAAGATAGTATAGTTCTTCATCGGTGTCATCGAACTCATCGTCAGAACGAACGTCTACCGAGAGGGAACAACACCGGCAAACAGAGAATAACACAATCAATGCAATGCAAAAATATGATGCATGAATATGACATGGCAATATGATGTGATTTGAGCTAATGCAACTAAAACCAGAAGGGTTTGAGCTAATTTGAACCAAGGGTTCAAATCCAAACTCAAGTTATGAGTTTACATAATGCATTATCATGTTTTGATCTAAACAGCAAGGTTAAGTTGCTTTTTCATGCATGAAACTAGTACCAATGGAAAGACTGGATTTTTCTGATCATTTTTCATATATACCTTATTTCATTTGGAGTTACGGTTGATTTTATATGATTTTTAGAAGTTTATAACATTTTCTGAAATAAATAAACCATTTAAGATTTATTTAAATTCCAGAAATGAATTACTGCCTCAGCATGACGTCACTGTGATGTCAGTGGTCAACAGGGCGTCCAGAGTCAAACCTGACGTGTGGGCTCCACACGTCAGTGACACAGGGGTTAAACTGGTTTAACTGATCTAAACTGAAACTTAACTAGAGTTAGTTAGGGCGTGGGGCCCATATGTCAGTGACCCAGGGTTCATTAGCTTAGTGCTAATTAGTGGTTAGGCCGGCGTTTAGCCGCCGGCGAGGTGCCGAGACTGCGACCATGCGCGGATTCGCATCACAGGCCACGGTTCGTTGCACCGGTGGCACCTTTGGAACGCTGGGCCTCGTCCGCGTCGATTGGCGTCGGAACGAGACCAAATGGTTGCCGGAGACGACGACGGCGACCAAATCAGCGGCGGCTGGAGCTCGGGCAGGACCGGCTACTTGCTATGGTGCATGGGAAGGTGAGCTAGCAGGTGCGTTCGTCTCCTGGGAGCAGCACGAGCACGATGACGTGCTCAGGGGCAAGCTACGGCGTCTGAAGCCACGACGGTGACATGGCCGTCGGCGGCGAGCTTCGGGCACTTGTGGAACGATGGCTAGAGGACGGGAACGGAGGGGGCGAGCAAAGAGGAGAGATGAGGAGCTCACAGGGTGGCGGCGCAGAAGGTCAGTGGGCTCGGGGTCGCGCCAGACGTCGCGAATCGACGGCGGTGATAGGTGGCGCCCAAGGTAGAAGACGAGCTCGAAGGCGTCACCACGGTGCTCTTGGGGTCGGGATCTTCCGCGTGGAGGAGCTTTACGTCGTCATGGAGATTTTGGACACGGGAAAGGGGCGAGAGGACCACGGTGGTCACGGTGGCAGCGAACGGCGGCGACGAGCTCCGCTCGGGTCGGGCGAGAGAGTGAGGGACGCGAGGTAGGGAGAGAGGGGAGCGGTCGAGGGGGTCCAAGGGTCTGCGTGGCAACGCCAGAGGCGTCCAGGCTGTCGAGGAGGCAGGCGAGCAGGGTGGAGGTGGCGCGCGTGTGTGCGCGCACGGCGGCCACACGCCCTGCCTACTGGCCTGGGGAGGAAGACGACAGGGGAGGTGGAGGTGGGCTGGGCCAGCGAGCTGGGCCGGCCACAGGTAGGTGGGCGAGGTAGTCCTTCTCTCTCTCTTTTATTTCTGTTTCTGTTTTCCTTTTCTGTTATTTGTTTTGATTTAGTTTTAAGCACTAAACCATTTTGCTTTCTTCTGATAATTTTGCAGGGACTGAAAGGGTTATCCCAAAGCCCCTCACAATTTCTCAGAATTATTGGACACATCGATATATAGCAAATATAAATCCAATGCAAATAGTTATTGCATTAGCTTCAAATGCCCAAAATAAATATTTATGAGCTGCTAAAAATATTGGTTTGAATTTTAATTCTGGCCAATATTTTCATAGAGAAACATGAACATTTTCTTGGTCCTATTTGAAGCAATTTTTATCTTGGTCTTTTTCAGAAATGATTTCTGAGGCTTTCCCTTGTCCCCATTTCAAATTCATTGAAATTTAAACATGATGCACACATGACTAGCTAGCCTAGAGCAAACCAGAACTAGGGATGTGACATGATGATTGTCATAAGCCGGCGACTTATCATTGAAAATCAAGCCGGGTTTAAATAGAAACCACTCATATACACTTTAGATGTGTTCAAAAGAGCTTCAAATAAAATCCCAAAAATTGTTTGCAAAAAGAGACTTCCAAAATTTTGAGGCTTCTGATTCGAATAGATCAGAAAACCGTCCCAAAGGGGTTAAGCTAAGATTCGAATACGATCATATAGCCCCAAGTGGCTTTGGAGTTGCCGATCAAGAGGGTACCGACAGCTATGTTCTCTTTGGTTCGAATACGACCTATGTTTGAACAGGAAGCCCCCAAATGACCTTGAGAGTTGTTTAACGACGCTGATTCGAATACGATCCACGTCGGTTCCCAAAAGGGGTTAAGCTATGATTCGAATACTATCAAGAAGCCCCCTAGTGAGCTCGGCAGTGTGCCGATCAAGAGGGTACCGACAGCTATGTTCTCTTTGGTTCGAATACGACCTATGTTTGAACAGGAAGCCCCCAAATGATATATTTCTGAGCTGTGCTCGCTGGGTGCCTATGTTTGAGTTGTGCTGTGCAACAAACTCTCTTTGGCCCCTTGAACCGGAATCCTTCTCTTTAAGCCAGAATTTTTCTGACGACCTTTAAATTTGCACCAATATGGCGGTTTAAGGTCCTGCATTAGATAACTTTGCAAGCCGGAGTAATTGCTCTTTTAAAGAAAGCAATATATAATATAAAAATATATTGGATGGATTTCACCTGATATGTTAGTCCAGAAATTTATCCAACGCGGAGTTGATCATCACCACGGTGAAGCTGAAATCAATCACGGGCGGGTCGACCATGGGAGCAGACAAATGAGTCGGCCGCAACATTATAAACCGGTGCGGACGGGCAAATTGTCCTCCACGTTGTAAACCGGTACGGACGCGTGAACTGGCTGTCCGTTCATCAGGTAATGTGACACGGAGGAAAACGCCGTTATAGAACGTTGCCAGTGCGTGTTTTATACCCGCAATATCACAATAATTTTACCTGTATATAAAAACACCAATAGGGCAGTGTAATGGTGCTAAGAGAAAATAAAAAATGTACTGATAAGATATATAGAAAGGATAGCACTTGGTATTTTTTGTCGGATGAACGCGAACGGTTGCCTTCCCCCTTTTTTTATCCTTACGTAGGTCAGAGAGGCGCCGTCCACGGGCGGCTCAGGAGTGATCCTCATTTGACCCTCCTTTCTTTTTTTCCTTTTTTTTCAGGACCTGACCACTTTGACTTTTCTTCTGTTATTTCCATCAGCGCAGGGGCGTAGGAAGTGAGCAGCCTGTAGGGCCAGGCATGCCACCGGCAGAGAGCACAGCAGTAGCAGAAACACTTGTGGCAGAAAAACGAGCAAGGATGACTCGACGGCGCTCGACTTGGTGAAGATCGATGATTCATCCGCCGAGTCACGCAGGGACGGGCCGTGGCGGTGTGCAGTGAGGCGATCTAATCAGGGCGGCGCACGAGCCGGCGGCGGGTGGACAGGTGCGTCGGTGACCCACGAGCGGAGGCATCAGGCGGCTCATGGTGCGGGATCTTGCACAGGGGGAAGCCGGTTCACTGGCGCCGTGGTGCCGATGTGAATAGCCTGGGATTTGACTTTGGCAGTAGCGATTCATGATAACCAGGCCAGTTAAAACCGGCTTGCCCCATAGCGGTGACAGTTCTCGTAAAAGCCCTTAGTGGATCACAGTCCTGGTCAAAGAGGCACATAAACCGGCAGCCAGGACCGAGGCGTGGACGCAGAGGCGCGTGGCCGCGGGGCCGGCTTGAAGCTTTGACGGAGACGGCCATGAGGCCGGACGGCTTGATACGGTAGGCCACGGCAGCGGAGGCAGAAAACTGCAGGATGAAGTCGCGGTGGCGGTAGAAGATACTGCGGGCGGTTGGCTCGCGCCTGCGGAGGCGACGAGACGGGTGCGGTTCAGCCGTAACCCGGAGGGCGGCTCACGGCGAAGGTTGTGCGAGGCCCAGACGGCTGAAGGATGCCAACGCGAGGTGGCTTGGCGCTACCGCGAGGGTGGAGGCAAACTTGTGGGCGTCAGTTTTCGCAGAGACGCGCCGGCTCAATCTGCAGGCGACATCGCGTAAGGGCGGAGGTGACCTCACCAGCAGCTCAGAGTAATCCGGGTCGTGGCCGATTCTGCAACGTTTTTAGGTAACGCACGCACGATGAAAGAAACCAAGATGCGCCCCGGTGTCATCTCAGAAGCGATGCAGGCGGCTCGTCTAAGCCCAACGGCGACCCGGGGGAGGTGAAGCGCGACGACGACTCAGCCGGGAGGCGAGGGGTGATGCAGGCGGCTTAGAGGTAGCATTGCAGACTGGGGCGGCTCTTCATGCATCGGCCATGGCGGGTCAGCGAAGCGCGGGTGCCCGTGGTGGATATGAATCAGGCCGGTTGACCCTCAGTCCACGCCCATGCCCTCTACATCGCGGCCCTCTTCTTTTTTTAACTCTTTTCCCTGGAATCCATGCAGGTACAGTAATTGCACAGGGGCTCTTCCCATGGACGAGACGTGGGCATCCAGTAGCCCCGTAGACATTTGATTTTTCCACGTCTGTCTGCGATCCGTACTGTAGATATTGGTGCTAGGTTGATCTAGAAACCTTGCGAGGCCGCAAGCGGCCGCCGTGCGTGACTCGGGTTCGGACAGTTGTATTGGAAGTAGTGACAGCAACTCACATATTACCATAAAGCGGCGACTTATCTCAGCAAGACTAGATCTTTTGCCGGTCTCGGCGGATCGGCGGCGCGGTAGTGCACAGCTGGAAATATCTCCTGTTGGCTTCGACGGATCGTCAGACGAGGACCGGTGGTGCAGCAGCGCACAGCTGGAAACATCTCCTGTTGGCTTCGGCGGATCGTCAGACGAGAGCGGCAGTAACCCTAATTTTTCTTGAACCTTAAATTTCATAGATCCCAAATCTGGACTGGTGACCTTTGAAGTTGACGCAAGTCCTCTTAAACCGGTTCATCCGGAAAATTGCAGACTTCTCGATCCCTAAAAGAGATCCCTTCAAGAACTCAACACCACCATGCGCAGGCCCCACGGTGGGCACCAACTGTCGTGGAATTGTCATGGCAGATGTCCTAGTGCCAGGACTTAGTCGCGAGGCCAACGCATCTATGTGGTAGCTTGAGAGGGGTTGAGCGGAATCGAGAGACGCAACACAAGACAAGGATTTAGACAGCCTCGGGCCCCGGGAAACATCATCCGGTAACAACCCTACATGCTGTTTGAGGCTAGGTCTCATTATGATCACGGGAGAGTCGCCGGGAACCGGCTCTCGGTGTCTAGCCATAGATATTGTTTCTTGCCTTCCTCTTGGGGTGCCCCGCCCCTCCTTATATAAGCTGAAGGGGCGGGTTATATGTAGAGTCCAACTCGGACTTAAGACTTAACCTTATTTTGACGTCTTACCATGGGCTTCTCACCATGGGCTTAATAACGTCTTGGGCTTCTTACAATCTGGCTTACGATCTGACTTACCATCTGGCTTACCGTCTGGCTTACGATCTGACTTACCATCTGGCTTACCACCTGGCTTACCGTCTGGCTTAACATGTGCCGGCTTATATGACTGTGTCTGCCGGGTTATATGACCGTGTCTGCCGGGTTACAATGCTTCACTATTCCCGCCAGCTTAACCTGCTTAACTGTTCCCGCCGGCTTATAGTCTGCTGGGTCATCAATGAAACATCCAATCCCAGCCGGCTCATATCTCCGGTCGGGTCATACCGCGGGGTATATCCCCGACACCATCCATGAAATGTGAGGCAACATTCTATCAGCAAATATTACCTTTTCTAGCTTGCCAACCCGTACCCTTTGTTGTAGTAGCATTTGCCGTGCGGTGCTTTAACTGTGCCGTGTTTAATTATTTCAGTCATGCAAAAATATATTGTTCAATAGGTCTATGTGATGTTTAAGTATGAATTGTCCACTTTAGTTTCACGAATGGCTATATTTGGTTGTTTATAGTGAGTAGATGCCTTGTTTATCTATATTTGGTTGTTAGGTTGGTCGGAGTGAGCATTTTTCCAGTTATCGAGCAGATGCCTTGTTTATCTGTATTTGGTTCTTAGTTTGGTTGCAGTTAGTATTTGTCCAGTTATCAAGCAGATGCCTTGTTTATCTATATTTGGTTGTTAGGTTGATTTTTTAGCATTTGTCTAGTTATCAAGCAGATGCCTTGTTTATCTGTATTTGGTTGTTAGGTTGCTTTTTTAGCATTTCTCCAGTTATCAAGCAGATGCCTTGTTTATCTTTATCTACTTGTTAGGTTGGTTGCAGTGAGCATTTGTCCAGTTTTCAAGCATATGCCCTGTTTATCTGTATTTTCTTGTTAGGTTGGTTGTAGTGAGACTCTGTCCAGTTTTCAATGGCTATATTTGGTTGTTATACTAGTCATTTATGCCTTGTTTATTTCAGTCATTCACAATGTGTGGTTCATTATGTGCAAGTCAGAACTCTGCCGCTAGACTACATCAATACCAGTTTGAACGGCTATATTTGGTTCCAGTTATTCCTGGTGTAGTTAACACATGCCCTATTTTAGTTTTACACATTTATCTAGTGTGATGTTTAAGCACTACCTACGTTCTATTTAATTTCAACAATACCAGTTTGAATTGCAATATTTGATGGCTGTTAAGCCTGCTGTCGGTAACATTGCCTTCCATTTTATATCTGCTTTAACAGCATGCTGAAACCAACACATTCAAGCTATCATTTGGAGATGAAGTTGTTTACCTTTGCTATATTTGTTTGATGTTAAGATTGTTGTACTTATCATGCCTTTCCACTACTTATGCAGGACAACAACAGGATAGGCCACCATTTTCCGCCGAGGTTAGCTTCATCCCTCGGCTTGTACTCCCCCCGTCGTTCCATAATGTAGTGCATATAGATCCAGGCCTGGACACTAGTTAGCTTCTAATATTGACTTTTTGCTTGTAGGTACATATGCCCTTGGCAAGGATCCAGGCATCGACCCTTTTTGCGTATGGGGCAATGAGATATTGATGAACAAGCATCAAGTGAGGAAACTAATAAGGATTATTAGCAAAAAGATATGAATGGTGGCAAGCAAATTATTTGTTTATGCTCTATCCAACACAACAGTTAGCTGTAGGATGGTAACTACAAACTCTACAGCCTTCTCTTTTTACTGCCCATAATGAGTTGTTAGACAACAATGTCTGAATCTTTTTCGTTCCCAGTGGTTCCCGAAGAAGTTCACTCAAGATTACCTCGCAAAGTACATGATTGGTGGACACACAATAAAGGTTAAAGTATTTCATCCAGACTACAATGAGCATTGAGAAGTCCTAATGAAGACAGTGAAGGATGGACGGGCAGCCATCACAAGGGGTTGGCCTAGAGTCATGTGCGCCTTACGCATGGAGGAGGGCACAATATGGGCATTCCACTTCACCTTCTCCAGCAACCAGAATGTCTTTCGCCTCTCTCTTGACAGTCTTTAGTACAACTGTGGTTCATCATTCTTTACTTGGTGCTTCTGTAGTTCTTCGGTATATGTACCTGTGCATTGAATTACAGATTCATGGTTGAACCTATATTTGTAATAAACATGGTTGGATATGAAATATGTGATTGCCTGCTTTCAAATTCATAACATGTGATTTTTAAATTACGGATTAATTATGGATTAAATAGGGATTACACTGCACACGGTTTGCGAAAGCAAAATGTCTGCGATATACGTGGAGATCAGAAACATTTCTAGGATCCACTACGTGTGTGATCAATCTCCACTGCACACACGACTTTCTCTTGAAAGCTGTTTGCGTTAGGCCACCTTGCACAAACGTTTATCACATAAAAAGTGTGTGTGATGGACAGCCTTTGCCACACAGTTTCTTCTATGCACCGTGTGTGATGCATTCAATAACGCAAACGATAAAATTATTAATATCGTGTGCAATGGCAACGCTATCACAAACGATTTAACAAGAAAAATTATGTGTGATGTACCCGTGAACGGAAACGTTTTCCTTGGAGCGACGGTGTGGGATGTACATACAAACGAAACATTTAGTGGGGACTGACTGTGTGGGATGTACTTGCGACCGGAAACAATTTTGCCGTATAATGGTATTTTTAGCTCTACTGTACGTATTTCCGTATTTGAGCGCTCGCCGGTCGCACATGACCTCATTTTGCCGAACGTGTGTGCCAGGAGGGCATATCCCCGACAGTTTCTGGGTCGTGTGGGAAGGACCCTCTATCGCCCACACTCACTTGGCGACGGTTCCAAATGCCGTCGCGGAAAGGGGTTAAAAACCGTTTGTTTAGGACCGACGCGCACCCGTGTCACATAAAGCGGTTTTAACATAGTTTCTTTTAATGGAGCATGGTATAGTTGGTACCCCTAGATCTCCAAGTTTCTTTGGTATTCCACCCTTAAAAGTATAATTAGCAAGCATGGTGGAAATTTCACCTTCCGGTATCTTTATTTTATTGGTAACAATATCTTTCATGTACTTTAGCATAAGGAGGCATTTTAAGCATATCAGTCAAACACATACGCAAAAAGATAGGTCTAGTCATTTCAGCAAAGCGCTCAGAAATCCTCATCATCCTTTTCCTTGGATGGCCTAGGAGGAATGGGCATGGGTTTCTGAACCCATGGTTCTCTTTCTTTACCATGTTTCCTAGCAACGAAGTCTCTCTTATCATAACATTGATACTTTGATTATGGGTTATCAAGATCAACAACAGGTTCAATAGTTACATCATTATCATTACTAGGTTGAGCATCAACATGAACGTCATTATTAATATTATCACTAGGTTCACGTTCATCACCAGGTTGTGTCTCAACATCAGAAATAGAAATATCATTGGGATTCTCAGGTCTGTCTATAGCAAGTTCACTAGCATGCAAAGTCCTATCATTTTCTTTTTCTTTTTATTACTAGGACTGGGTGCATCAGTATTAGTTCTATGATAATCTTGCTCAACTCTCTTAGGATGACCCTCATGATACAAAGGTTCCTGGGTCATTTTACCACCTCTAGTCATAACCCTAACAGCATTATCAGTATTCTTATTATTCAACTCATTAAGCAAATCATCATGTGCCTTAAGTACTTGTTATACTTGAGTTGTAACCATGGAAGCATGTTTACTAATTAGCTTAAGATCATGAACAGATCTACTCATATAATCACCCAAGTGGTCAAGCATGTAAGAATTACGTTTCAATTGTCTACTAACATAAGCATTGAAGTTTTCTTGTTTAACAATAAAATTATCAAACTCATCCAAGCATTGGCTAGCAGACTTATAAAGAGGAATATCACCTTCATCAAATCTATGGAGAGAGTTTACCTCTACTACCTGTGTCGGATTATCAAGACCATGTATTTCCTCAATAGGCGGTAGATTCTTAACATCTTCAGCTTTAATACCTTTTTCTTTCATAGATTTCTTTGCCTCTTGCATATCTTCAGGACTGAGAAATAGAATACCCCTTTTCTTTGGAGTTGTCTTAGGAGTTGGTTCAGGAAGTGTACAATCATTATCATTACTCAATATATTATTCAATTGCAATTCAGCTTTCTCAATAGTTCTTTCCCTGAAAACACAACCAGCACAACTATCCAGGTGGTCTCAGGAAGCATCGGCTAGTCCATTATAAAAGATATCAAGTATTTCATTTTTCTTGAGAGGATGATCAGGCAAAGCATTAAGTAATAGGAGAAGCCTCCCCCAAGCTTGTGGGAGACTCTCTTCTTCGATTTGCATAAAGTTAAATATTTCCCTTAGGGCAGCTTGTTTCTTATGAGCGGGGAAATATTTTGCAGAGAAGTAGTAAATCATATCCTGGGGACTACGCACACAACCAGGAGCAAGAGAATTAAGCCATAACTTAGCATTAAACTTTAGCGAGAAAGGAAGCAATTTAAAAATATAGTAATAGTGAATTTTTTCCTCATGAGCAAATAGGGTGGCTATATCATTCAATTTAGTAAGACCAGCCACAACAGTTTCAGATTCATAACCATAGAAAGGATCAGATTCAACCAAAGTAATTAACTTAGGATCAATAGAGAATTCATATTCCTTATCAGTAACAAAGATAGGTGAAGTAGCAAAATTAGGATCATATTTCATTCTAGCATTCAAGGATTTTTCTTTCAGCTTAGCTAACAATTTCTTAAGATCCTCCCTATCATTACAAGCAAAGAAGTCTCTAGTCGTTTGTTCATCCATAACATAACTCTCAGGTACAACAGGCAATTCATATCTAGGGGGAGATTCATAATCTTCAGTTTCAATAATATCATCAGTTTCAGTAATTTCATTCTCTCTAACCCTAGCAAGTTGTTCATAAAGAAATTCACCTAGTGGCATAGTATTATCAAGCAGAGAAGTAGTTTCGTCATAAGCATCATTCGTAGCATAAGTGGCATCACCAATAACATACGACATATCGGAATCAATAGCAGGTGTAGGTGTCGCAAGTTTACTCAAAACAGAAGGAGAATCAAGTGCAGAGCTAGATGGCAGTTCCTTACCTCCCCTCGTAGTCGAGGGAAAATCTTAGTTCTTTGATCTTTCAAATTCCTCATAGTGATCAACTGATATAAATCAAAAGTGACTCAGAGAATAGAGCTATGCTCCCCGGCAACGGTGCCAGAAAAAGGTCTTGATAACCCACAAGTATAGGGGATCGCAACAGTTTTTGAGGGTAGAGTATTCAACCCAAATTTATTGATTCAACACAGGGGGAGCCAAAGAATATTCTTAAGTATTAGCAGCTGAGTTGTCAATTCAACCACGCCTAGAAGACTTAATATCTGCAGCAAAATATTAGTAGCAAACTAGTATGGAAGTAGCGGTAACAGTAGCAGCTTTGTAGCAATCGTAACAATGGCTACGGAAAAGTAACTTAGAAAAGATCAATATGAAACGAACTCGTAGGCAATAGATCAATGATGGATAATTATGTCGGATGGCATTCATCATGCAACAGTTATAACATAGGGTGACACAGAACTAGCTCCAATATTCACCAATATAATGTAGGCATGTATTCCGAATATAGTCATACGTGCTTATGGAAAAGAACTTGCATGACATCTTTTGTCCTACCCTCCCGTGGCAGCTTGGTCCTATTGGAAACTAAGGGATATTAAGGCCTCCTTTTAATAGAGTACCCGACCAAAGCATTAGCACCTAGTGAATACATGAACTCCTTAAACTACGGTCATCACCGGGAAGTGTCCCGACTATTGTCACTCCGGGGTTGCCGGATCATAACACATAGTAGGTGACTATTGACTTGCAAGATAGGATCAAGAACACAAATATATTCATCAAAACATAATAGGTTCAGCTCTGAAATCATGGCACTCGGGCCCTAGTGACAAGCATTAAGCATAGCAAAGTCATAGAAACATCAATCTTAGAACATAGTGGATACTAGGGATCAAACCCTAAAAAACTAACTCATTACATGGTAAATCTCATCCAACCCATCACGGTCAAGCAAGCCTACGATGGGATTACTCAAACACGGTGGTGAGCATCATGAAATTGGTGATGGAGGATGGTTGATGATGATGATGGCGATGGATTCTCCTCTCCGGAGCCCCGAACGGACTCCAGATCTGCCCTCCCGAGGAAGAACAGGGCTTGGCGGCGGCTCCTATCGTAAAATGTGGTGAATCCTTCTCTCTGATTTTTTTCTCCCCGAACGTGAATATATGGAGTTGGAGTTGAGGTCAGTGGAGCTCCAGGGGCCCATAAGGACGGAGGGCGCGCACTAGGGGGATGGGCGCGCCCCCACCCTTGTAGCCAGGGTGTAGACCCCCTTCGGCTAATTCTTTCACCAATATTTTTTATATTTTCCAAAAATATTCTTCGTAGATTTTCAGGTCATTCCGAGAACTTCTATTTCTACACAAAAATAACACCATGGAAATTCTGCTGAAAACATCGTCAGTCCGGGTTAGTTCCATTCAAATCATGCAAGTTAGAGTCCAAAACAAGGGCAAAAGAGTTTGGAAAAGTAGATACGATGGAGACGTATCTGCAAGTTATGTGTGTTGGATTCGCATTTGGTTTTCCGAGTAGTTTGTGTTGCATGTTATTGCTCTCGAGAATGATTGCTTATGTATGTTATTTTACTTTGACGATAGACTGTCCGGAGTGCGAAGCCGAGCACTATCAATCTCTAAAATTCAACTACCAGTATCAAGGCAAGTTCACATTTGACCATTCTTCCAATTACCTATGTTTTATTTATGCACTTAGTCCTTTGCGGTAGGATTACATGGTAGGAATTTTATGCCGAATGGCTATGCTTACACCCAGTAGTTCATTGAGGTAGGTCTGAACCTTAGAACCTTTGTCACCATCGTGTAAGTTTATTTTCACCTCGCTAATGTAGACGTGGATTGGGAAGTGTTAATAGTGAGACATGAGTGAAAATGTAGTAAACAGGACCTAAGATAATTAACGAACTACCTGGGCGGAAACTGGTTTGACTGGTGGTGAAGTACAGTGGGGCACGCATGGGAAATCCATGGTGGTGCACCACTAGTGGTCCGTCCGCTCAGGATCAAAGGGATCAAACGTATTTTCATGTCTAGAAGCTTACATGTGCAGCCACAAGCCAATATGGGCTCTGGTTTAGTTGAGTAGATAGTGTGACCTCTTCCGGGATGTGCTAGCAGATGTAGAATGAGTAGGTGTACTGGCCTATCCATGGCTTAAGGGGAAATACTTTCGAAAGACTACGTCTCGGTCATCATGTTCTCAAATGCCAGGCAGTGTGAGAACTTCAAGGGAGGCGATCGAGTCTTGTGGGGAAAAGTGCACAAAACTTTGCAGAGTGTTAAAACCTAATCGAATAGCCGTGTGCCCGGTTACGGACAACTTGAGCATCTAGTAGTAGAAATGTCGGGAGATCTCATCACTCTTAATTTAAACAGTTGGGTTTTAAATAAAAATTTGGGAATGGATTGAGTTGGGTTTGCCAACTCATCCTATGCTATTTTTTAGTAGTAGAATAAAATCTTTTATTCTAGGGAAAACTAGCTTTATGTAAACTTAGAGCTTTCCACCAGCCAAATTGCATGTACAAGTAGGTTTATTATACTCATGATGTGACTTGCCAGTACATTCAATGTATTGACCTACAGGGCTGCAACATCTTATGTTGCAGGAATTTCTGCGACGAGTAAGAGTTACGTTGTAGGGTTACGGTCTACACTCAACTTGCCATTGGCGTTGATGGGACTCCTCACCCGTTCGATTGTTTTCGTTGAGACTTATGAGGTATATATCAGTTTTACGTTATTTATACATGTGATTGCACTTTGATATATACATTGATGTATTGTGTGTGCCAGCATACCGATCCAGGGATGGCACAGATACACAGAGGCTTGACCGTTTGAGGTCGGGTCGCTACAAGCCAACAAGCTGCCGCACCCTGTCAAACACGTGGAATTCGGCCCGGACGGCAAACCTCTCGGTATAAGGGCATGTGGTGGCTGCAACGTGGTGACCAATCATAATGCACACACATGCCCACACCGCACAGATGCCATCTTCGACAAGCAAAAGCTGCAGAAGCAGATCGGAGCCGCGAAGGTTTCTACCACTGGAGACGACACACATAAAAGCTACATTTGCAGCAAGTGTGGGGGGAATGATGGATATAATGCCCGCACATGCAAACTGGACAAGGGCAATGGCGCTAAACAGAAACAGGGCAAGGTCCAAAGTTCCAAACAATCAAAAGAAGAGGATGAAGAAGAAGAGTTTGACGAGAATGACGACCAGTCAGACAAACACAATGAAGATGACAATATTGGGGACGAGGAACTTGAAACTGATGATGATGCTGCCAAGGCTCAAGCAGGAAAGGACGCCGACAAGGGACAACATTCATAGCCAGCTAGAAGGAGCTCAAGACTGAAGAATCCATAGTGGTTGTGCTACTGCATCAATTCAAAAATAAGCTTGTACTCTCGGTCCCCTCGGTACACAATGAAGAATCATATCAGAAACACTATCGTTACCAAAACTTATTTAGCTTTATTATCGATTTCTGGATCAGTACTATAGTTAAGATACTATTTGTGTTTTGTGCCCGCTGGACCAGTGGCATTATTATGTAAACCATTTCTTAAACCTGTCGAATGCACTCACAAATATATTTGAATTGATCTGGATTTCTGTACCGTCAACACAACTATCGACCAGTAACTTAGCATTTAAAAAAATGAAAGTCTGATAGTACATTAGTACTACTAAGTCTGTCACGTTAGTTCAAGGCAGAGCAGCCAAACACACCCGTGAACACCTCAAAAAACATTTTTCAAAAACTGTGACTGGTCTGCTAGTCCTAGTGCAGAACGCCCATCGGTAAAGAGAAGAATGAGCTCAAGCAAACAAAAAAGTTAGAAATAAATATAATACACCTGTACTGATGAAAAACTAAATTATTTGTAAACAATAGTTTCAAAAATTATATTGATTTAAACAATCATTTCAAAATAAAAAAATAAAAAAATAGCATCACACACAAAAAAAGAGAAAAACATCTCAAACCAATGGCACAGGGATGGCGTGATACAAAATATAATACACTTGTATTGGTAAGTTCAACCACACATCAATCACTAGTCCAAGTAATTGATGATGCGGCTTGAACTATGTCGGTATTTTCCCAAAGAGGAAGGGATGATGCAGCACAGCTACGGTAGGTATTTCCCTCAGTGATGAGACCAAGGTTATCAAACCAGTAGGAGAACCACGCAACACCACGTAAACAACTCCTGCACACAAAGAACAAATACTTGCAACCCGACGAAAGAGAGGGGTTGCCAATCCCTCACGGGTAAAAAGGTAGGTAAAATTGTAGTAGATTGGATAAATAAAACTCGCGGCACGCGAGATAAAATAAATAAATAAAAATTGCAGCAAGGTATTTTTGTATTTTTGGATTAATAGATAGAAGCAAATAAAAATAGACCAAAGAGGCAAATATAATAAAGAAGAGACCCGGGGTCGTAGATTTCACTAGTGGCTTCTCACGAGAAAAATAGCATACGGTGGGTAAACAAATTACTGTTGGGCAATTGATAGAACTTCAAATAATCATGACGATATCCAGGCAATGATCATTATATAGGCATCATATCCAAGATTAGTAGACCGACTCCTGCCCGCATCTACTACTGTTACTCCACACATTGACCACTATCCAGGATGCATCTAGTGTATTATGTTCATGGAGAAATGGACTAATGCAATAGAACGATGACATGATGTAGACCAGATCTATTTATGTAGAAATAGGTCCCATCTTGTTATCCTTAATAGCAACGATACATACGTGTCGGTTCCCCTTCTGTCACTGGGATCAAGCACCATAAGATCGAACCAATCACAAAGCACCTCTTCCCATGACAAGAAAAATCAATCTAGTTGGCCTAACTAAACCAAAGATTCGAAGAAAAAATACAAGGATATAAGTAATCATGCATATAAGAGATCAAAAGACTCAAATAACTTCCATGGATAAAAACATAGATCTGATCATAAACTCAAGGTTCATCGGATCCAAACAAACACATCGCAAAAAGAGTTACATCAAATAGATCTCCAAGAGACCATTGTATTGAGAATCAAAAGAGAGAGTGGAAGCCATCTAGCTACTAACTACGGACCAGTAGGTCTACAATGAACTAGTCACGCATCATTGGAGAGGCACCAATGAGGATGATAAACCCCTCCGTGATGGTGTCTAGATTGGATCTGGTGGTTCTTGAACTTGCGGCAGCTGGAATTGATTTTCGTCGACTCCCCTAGGGTTTCTGGAATATTGGGGTATTTATAGAGCAAAGAGGCGGTGCGGGAGGCCACCGAGGTGGGCACCACCTAGGCGCGCCTGGGGGCCCAGGTGTGCCCTCGTGGGTTGTGCTCCCCTCGGAGCTCCCCTCAGGTACTTTCTTGGCCCAACAGGTGTCTTTTGGTCCAGAAAAAATGACCAAAAAGTTTCGCTACATTTGGACTCAGTTTGGTATTGATTTTATGTGAAGGAGAAAACAAGCAAAAAACAGCAACTGGCACTAGGCACTATGTCAATAGGTTAGTCCCAAAAAATGATATAAAATGATTGTAAAACATCCAAGAATGATAATATAACAGCATGGAACAATCAAAAATTATAGATACGTTGGAGACGTATCAACATCCACAAGCTTAATTCCTGCTCGTCCTCGAGTGGGTAAATGATAAAAATAGAATTTTTTATGTGGAATGCTGCCTAACATGTTCATCACACATTCTTTTCTTTGTAGCATGGACATTTGGACTTTTATGTGATTCAAGGCAATAGTCTAGTTTTGACATGAAGATTTCAATACTCAAGCATATCAACAAGCAACCATGTCTTACAAAATATCAACACTAAAGCAAGTTATCCCTAGCCCATTATGCTCAACCATTGATCCATTCATGAAACACACTCGCATATTAGCTACACCCAATGCTCAAGTACGATCGTAGTGCCCCTTAGTTCGTGCTTTATAAGAGAAGATGGAGACTCAAGTAAAAATAAAAAATGCAGAAAGTAAATAGAAAGGCCCTTCGTGGAGGGAAGTAGGGATTTGTAGAGGTGCCAGAGCTCAAAGCGAAAAAGATAGAGATAAAACATTTTGGGTAGTATGCTTTTCATGTCAACAAAAATGATCGAGTAGTTCCCAATACTTTCCATGCTATATATATCATAGGCGGTTCCCAAACAGAAAATAAAGTTTATTCCTTTTTCCACCATACTTTCACATTCCACGGCTAACCGAATCCACGGGTGTCGTCCATACCAATACTTTCCAAGGAATTTATTATTTGATAACATAAAGTAAATTTATTTTTCATTTCGGGACTGGGCATCCCTAATACCTTTGTCGTACTCTCGTGCAATGACAAGTGAATAAACACTCATCTTGAGAATAACACATCTAGCATGGAAATATATCAGCCACCCCCTACCGTTTCATGAGCGGTACGAGCACACAAAGAGAAATTTATATTGAAAATTAGAGATGGCACATAAAAATTTGGTTAGAACGGCAAAAGAATACCGCATATAGGTAGGTATAGTGGACTCATGTGGCAAAAATTTGTGTAAAGGATTTTGGATGCACAAGTAGTGATCATACTTAGTGCAAATGAAGGCTAGCAAAAGATTGAGAAGCATCCAACCAAGAAACGAAAAATCTCATAAGCGAGCATTAAGCATAACTAACACCGAATAATGCACCACAAGTAGGATGTAATTTCATTGCATAACTATTGACTTTCGTGCTTGCATAGAGAATCACAAACCTTAACACCAATATTCTTACTAAAGCATAATAACTCATCAACATGACTCACATATCACTATCATCATATCTCAAAACTATTACAAGGAATCAAGTTTATTTTGTCCAATAATCTTCATGAATTTTATTATTATATCCTCCTTGGATATCTATCACTTTGGAACTATTGTCATATGTTGCTTTTAATAAGCTCAAACAAATATAAGTGAATAAAATGAGAATCATATTTATTTCTCTCAAATTAATCTAAGTGAAGCGTGAGAGAATTTCTTCAAACACAACAAAGCACACCGTGCTCAAAAAGGTATAAGTGAAGCACTAGAGCAATTCCAAGGCTCTAAAAATTTAAGTGAAGCATAGGAGCTTGCATAGCATAATTTGGCTCTACAAAATAGGTGTGTACAGCAAGGATGCTTATTAAAAATTAAAAATAAAAACAAACAAAGTCTCATATCATACAAGACACTCCAAGCAAAACTCATAATATGTGAAAAATAAAAATATAGTTTCAAGTAAAATACTGATGGTTATTAGAAGAAAGCGGGGATGCCACCCGGGGGAATCCCAAGCTTAGTTTGCTTGATACTTCTTGAATATTATCTTGGGGTGCCTCGGGCATCCCCAAGATTAGCCAGTTGCTAATCCTTATTCCTTCATCCATCACGATCTCACCCAAAACATGAAAATATCAATCACACAAAACTCAACAAAACCTTCGTGAGATCCGTTAGTATAAGAAAGCAAGTCACTACTTTAAGTACTGTTGCAAACCCATTCATATTTCATTTTTGCATTATGTCTACCGTATTCCAACTTTTTTATGGCAAAATCTCTTCAAAGCAAACCTTAGAATCATCAAAACAAGCACACAACACAGAGAAAACAGAATCTGTCAAAAACAGAACAGTCTGTAGAAATCTGGATATTTCGAATACTTCTGTAAGTCCAAAAATTCTGAAAAATTAGGACAACGTGAGCAATTTGTATATTAATCTTCTGCAAAAAGAATCAGTAGTTTATCATGCTTATTTTAAAAATGAGAATTATTTTCATGAGCGCAAAAGTTTCTGTTTTTCAGCAAGATCAAACCAACTATCACCCAACATGATCCCAAAGGCATTGCTTGGCACAAACAGAAAGGATAAAAATAAAGTTTATTCATTGGGTTGCCTCCCAACAAGCGCTATCTTTTTACGCCCCTAGGTAGGCATAATGCAAATGATCTAAGTATTGTCATCTTTAGTCTTTTGCCACTTTAGTAAGGGATTTTTCAAATCCGGGAGGCTCTTTGCGTCCGGAAAAGAAACCATCTTGAGATCTAAGATATCCAACCGTTTATTGCAAAGGGTAATCAAAGTATTCAAGTGATTGATACTACCATTAAGATGTTTGAGAGGTTCATTATATTTTTGCAATTCAACCATATGTTTGTGCAAATCACCAAGTTTGTCCGAAAATTGAACTCCCTCCGGGGTGAAAGAAATCCCCTTCTTTTGAGGTGGAACCCCTAGAATCCCTTCTAAGATTTCATAGGCAGCATTAGCATCAAACTCAATAAAATTCCCTTTAGCAGCAAAATCTAAGAGTTGTCTATGATGCAAGGCCAATCCTATGTAATAATTACGAAGCAAAATCTTTGCGTCTCCCTTTAGGTTGCAAAAACGATAGGATTCCATTAGCCTATACCAAGCATCTTTCAAATTTTCTCCTTGTCGTTGCTTGAAGTATAAAACTTCAAAATCTGGTGACAAAGGAGGAGTAGTCATGCAAGCCATTATGACTAGAAAACAAAAATGCGGATAGATCCGGCAAGAAAACGGCGAACGAAAAAGGGGGCGAATAAAACGACGAATGTTTGTGAACCGGGGGAGAGGAAAACGAGAGGAAAATGGCAAATAATGTAAATTGCAAGGAGATGAGATTTGTGATTAGGAACCTGGTAGACGTTGATGATGTCTCCCCGGCAACGGCGCCAGAAATTCCTTTTGATGCGGCTTGAACTACGTTGGTATTTCCCCAAAGTGGAAGGGATGATGCAGCACAGCTACGGTAGGTTTTTCCCTCAGGGAAGAGACCAAGGTTATCGAACCAACAGGAGAACCATGCAACACCACGTAAACAGCTCCTGCACACAAAGAACAAATACTTGCAACCCAATGTAAGAGAGGGGTTTTCAATCCCTCATGGGTAAAAAGATAGGTAAAATTGTAGTAGATTGGATAAATAGATCTCGTGGGAACGCGAGAGAAAATAAATAAATAAAAATTGCAGCAAGGTATTTTTGTATTTTTGTATTAATAGATCTGAAAATAAAAGCAAATAAAAATAGATCGCGAAGGCAAATATAATAAAGAAGAGACCCGGGGGCCGTAGATTTCACTAGTGGCTTCTCTCGAGAAAAGTATCATACGGTGGGTAAACAAATTACTGTTGGGCAATTGATAGAACTTCAAATAATCATGATGATATCCAGGCAACGATCATTGTATAGGCATCTCGTCCAAGCTTAGTAGACCGACTCCTACCCGCATCTACTACCATTACTCCACACATCGACCGCTATCCAGCATGCATCTAGTGTATTAAGTTCATGGAGAAACAGAGTAATGCAATAAGAACGATGACATGATGTAGACCAGATCTATTTATGTAGAAATAGACCCCATCTTGTTATCCTTAATAGCAATGATACATACGTGTCGGTTCCCCTTCTGTCACCGGGACAAGCACCCTAAGATCGAACCCATCACAAAACACCTCTTCCCATGGCAAGAAAAATCGATCTAGTTGGCCTAACTAAACCAAAGATTCGAATAAGAAATACGAGGCTATAAGTAATCATACATATAAGAGATCAAAAGACTCAAATAACTTCCATGGATAAAAACATAGATCTGATCATAAACTCAAGGTTCATCGGATCCAAATAAACACATCGCAAAACGAGTTACATCAAATAGATCTCCAAGAGACCATTGTATTGAGAATCAAAAGAGAGAGAGAGGAAGCCATCTAGCTACTAACTACGGACCCGTAGGTCTACAATGAACTACTCACGCATCATGGGAGAGGCACCAATGAGGATGATAAACCCCTCCGTGATGGTGTCTAGATTGGATCTGGTGGTTCTAGAACTTGCGGCGACTGGAATTGATTTTCGTCGACTCCCCTAGGGTTTCTGGAATATTGGGGGTATTTATAGAGCAAAGAGGCGGTGCGGGAGTCCACCGAGGTGGGCACAACCCACCTGGGCGCGCCCTGGTGGATTGTGCTCCCCTCGGAGCTCCCCTCAGGTACTTTCTTGGACCAACAGGTGTCTGTTGGTCCAGAACAAATCACCAAAAAGTTTTGCTGCGTTTGGACTCCGTTTGGTATCGATTTTCCGAGAAGTAAAAAACAAGCAAAAAACAACAACTGACTGGGCACTATGTCAATAGGTTAGTCCCAAAAAATGATATAAAATGACTGTAAAACATCTAAGAATGATAATATAACAACATGGAACGATAAAAAAGCATATATACGTTGGATACGTATCAATCGATAGTCGAGCGATACAAGTGCCATCATTACCGACTCTGAGACGCGCAAGTGGTAAAAGCAACTAATAAGTGCACCTTGACAAGATGGATCAGTGCAACAGTAAAAACCACTGCAAAGAATTAGGCTTGGACGGTTGGTTTTTCCAGGACACCGCCCGCGCCACCCACTAGGCGGTTGCCACAACGGACTGCAACGGTGACCCCACGACCACAACCACCACAATCACGGCGAGCCCGCGTCGAACCGCCTCCCCCACTTCCCAAACCAGACCTTAAAAAAGCCCCATTCGCCTCCATCCCCGCCTCATTCCGAGAACCACCATTGCCGCTCCATCTTCACTAACAACTTCCCACAACATCTCTGTCTCAAGACCGCCGTCGCTCGAGGAGGGCAATGGCGGAGGAACCGTCTGCCAAGCGTCAGCGTGGCGAGACGTTCAACCAGAGCAGCAAGGTCGATGATGTTCAGGTCCCTGTTGGGAAGCTTGACTACACCACCACGCTAAAAAAGGTGGACCTCCACAGCAAGGAGACACTGGAGGTCATCGCTACCAGCAATACAGACGAAGCCGACGCGATGATCAGTAGGCTCTGGACGAGGGCTGGCGGCTTGTATGCTAGATTCATCGGTGTTGATGTGGAGTATACCAGGCAAGACGGACCTTCACAGAGAGAAGCAGTTCTGCAGTTATGCATGGAGGAACTCTGCCAGGTATACCACATCACCGCAACCACAAAATGGTGAACCATCCTACTCATTTACCCTCTTCATTCATCTGTTTAATTAGTACTTCATTCTCAAAATTTCGTTAAACTAGTTTCTGAACTAGATGTACTAGTGTAGTTTATGAAGTGGATGCACTAGTGCATTTTCTCAAGTAGATGCACGAGAATAGATTTTGAACCTGATGAACTGGATTAGTATATGAAATTCTTGCACCAGATTAATTTCTGAACTTGATGTACTAGTGTAGTTTCTGATCTTGATGCACTAGTGTAGTTTCTGGACTGGATGTATTAAAAGATGTTTTTGAACTTGATGTAGTGCAGTAGTTTCTGAACTTGGTCTGATGTTATTTTCATCAGCAAAAAAACTAAGAACTTGTGAAGCACTTGTATATTTTTTTATTCAACAAAAGAACTAAACTAGTACTAAGAAGCAGATAGATCATTGACTGAACTGTATATACCAAAAGAAAAGTAACATCGTGTACTTGAATTTAATTTCTGAAATTTGTGTACTAGTTTCTGAACTATATTCATCCATGAATTATACTATATAAGCATCTACTTCATGGATTCATCACTTGTAAACCAAAAACTGAAGAATTAAATCGTCAAAATAATACTCCCTCCGTCCCAAAATTCTTCTCTTAGATTTGTCTAAATATGGATGTATCAAGTCACATTTTAGTATTAGATACATCCGTATCTAGACAAATCTAAGACAAGAATTTTGAGATGGAGGGAGCACTAATCTTCAATATGTGTCTCGCATTGAAGGCCCAAGCGCCTCAACGACATCCTCAAGAGGAGAAGTTGTTCACCTTTGCCGGTTTTAGCATTCAAGGTGACAAAGAGAAGCTGAAGAGATCTAGTTTGGAGATAAACCCCAACGAGTACATCGACATCCAGTGCAACTGGAGAGTTCCATATATACATCGGAAAGAAGTACGACTCCTTGGCTGATGTTGCATCCAGCGTGATCCACCCATTCTAAATCAAGATGAAAGAGAAGATCGACAAGGAGGAAGACCATAAACTGTGGGGGATCAACCCACTGCCAGAGAAGCTCGTCAACTATGCAACGATATATGCGTACGCCACCTATGAGTCATGGAATGAAAAGATCAAAGCAGGTCTGGAAAGGTCAAAAGAGGAGGTAGAGGACCCCTACTTCCACTACAACTTTTAGGGATGAAGAGACATCAAAGTCTGCCTTCATGTTGCTTGCGCTTGTGCTTGTCATTTATCTTGTTTCAAATATGTAGTTTTCTTTTGCTAGGTTAAACCAGTTTGCTTATGTCATGTTTGTCAGGGTTGAACCATTTTTCTTATGTCATGTTTGTTAGGGTTGAACAAGTTTGCTTATGGCATCAAGTACATAGTTTGCTTATCTAGCTGAACAAGTTTGCTAGCTTCCTATTTTGTTTATCCATCATTTGAAGTTCACGTAGCTTGTGAATGAAACTTTGTGGCTGCTCTCCCGCACTAGTTATGGAGCAACTAATCACACATGGATGTTCCATGTGCAGTTTGGATTCAACATTGTATGGAAAACAAAACGTTGAAAACAATCAGTACAATTTGAGCTTCTTAACAACACTTGTGAAAACAAATCCCTCGGGATATCCCGCTTCAAAGTTGAAACAAAATAGTACTTCATGTAGTGTTGTCAACCCTATGATCTAATTCTATATGAACAAAACATGCCCCAACACCACTCTCGTCCTGCAACTGCGATCGGTGACAACACTAACTAGAGTTGTACTTGCAGCATATATTTCACGAACACCAACAGACTAAGAACAACAACAATACTACCCTTGGACGCACATTACAACTTAGTCTTATACGGCAGTACTATCACACTAAATAGTTTCAGAAGAACACTAAAAAATAATCACAACAAAAAGGTGCCATCACACTAAAAAGATTAAGTTCCAGCCGAGGGCAAGATTCAGCACTAACAAGATCATGATTCTAGCTTCTAGAAAATTAGTAAGTACTATAACAAAAAAGTTAAGAACATCAGTACACATTTCTTGGTCATTGACAGACTAAGAATGTCAGTACTAGTACACTTGAACGCACAGTACAACTTTACTACAATAAAAAGGACCAAGAAGCATCAGTTCGCATTCCTTAATCACTGACAGATTAAGAATAGTAGTACTAGTACAATTGAACTCTTAGTACAACTTAGTTTATACACAAGTACTACGATACTAAATAATGCCAGAAGACCCTTGATAATAATGATAAATAAGAAGGCAATATAACTCAATGCAAAGATATCAGTTCGAGCCAAGGAGAACATTCAGTACTAATAAAATCATGCTTACATAAATCCAAGGAAATTCACAAGAACTACAACAAAAAGCATCAATTCGCATTACTGGTGCAGTCAAGAACTAGTTATGAACAAAAAGTTGACCACCCGAGGACAGGTCGGCCTTACGCAGGAGGATACTTGGACTCGTGCCCACGTCGCAACCGTTCGTGAATCCATAGTAATCGACACTGCGTGAGGCCAGCCGACCAAAGCCCACAGGTCATGGAACAGAGAGCGAGCGCCGTGTATAAGCGCTCAGGTAAGTATTCAGAGGAGTTCGAGAGATGAGCCACAACATCGCTTATAAACCGGTCGAGAGCCCCCTCGGCTAGCAAGGTGGGGCTAAACTCACAGCGCAAGCGCACCCAACAGTGCACAGTTGCACGCACGGGCCATTTGGGCTGAAAAAGGGCCCAATATGCATGCTCCTTGGAAGCCTCCACCGTCTTCAAACTATCCTCACCCCACCCCATAAGGCCCGTTGAATAAACCAGAGCGCGGGAAAAATTATAATCTACAACAAAGAAGTTTGAAAAATGAATATAGAAAAGTTCAAATACATGTTCACAGGCAACAATTTTAATTTAAAATAAAATAAAATAAATTTAGCTCTGCAGCACGGATAAAAGGAAAAAAATAAGCTACAAAAACAATGATACTTTAAAAGCGGAGAACTTAATAGGCTATTTGTTAAATGTAGCTAATTTAAACCAGGGAATTAATTTTTTACATTGAAGTTCAACTACTAAAATGCAAGAAGTTCAAACAAAGTAAGTAGTCAATTCTGCTAAATTTCTTATTTAAATAAAATTTGGCTATAGCTGAACGAACAATTTCGTCGTAAATAATCTCAATCCCAAATGACTTCAGTTCAAACATATATATGAGAACAGTACTACAAAATCAGGAAGGGTCAGTCCACTCACGCTACATGCACATACTACTGTGACACCAATTTTTAAAGCCTTATGTTGTATGAAATTACAATTCAGTACTCACAACACCATACCATAATTACACGAAAGAGGGTATAGAAACTATAAAGGTCCAACTTAGGTTTGGACAGATGAAAAAATTTATCACTTTTGACCAACGATTTGCAACGAACTAAAAAACATGTTCAATTCAACTAGTGTATAAGAATTTAGTGCGAATAAAACTTAACAAAAACAAATCCCCGAGAAAACAACCACAAGTAAAATAGTTGTTCAACCACATTCTCATAACACAAAAAAGTTTATAAACCGCTATGCCACACTGAAAACATCACAAAGTATCCCAGTTATTACATAGTTGACAGGACATCCAAACCCTACATACAAAGCCTACAATGTTTTCAAGACATAAATCACACAAGTATCCCATTCACTATGCAGATGATAATCAATTATTCTATGCACCAGGAGCCAAAGCCTGAATCTCCTCGGGGAGCTCCGTCACCAAAACATCGTTATTAGGGTTGAACACGACTATATACAGATCCTTGATACGTCTCCAACGTATCTATAATTTTTGATTGTTCCATGCTGTTATATTATCATTCTTGGATGTTTTATAATCATTTTATAGTCATTTTATATCATTTTTTGGTATTAACCTATTGACATAGTGCCAAGTGCTAGTTGTTGTTTTCTGCATGTTTTTTACATCACAGGAAATCAATACCAAACGGAGTCCAAACGCGGCGAAACTTTTTGAAGATTTTTTTGGACCAGAAGACATCCAGTGGGCTGGATAAGCGCCTAGGGGGTGCTCCGAGGGGAGCACAACCCACTAGGGCACTCTTGGAGGCCCAGGCGTGCCCTAGTGGATTGTGCCCACCTCAGGTGCCCCCCGGACCGCCTCTTTGCTCTATAAATACCCCAATATTCCAGAAAACCTAGGGGAGTGGACAAAAATCAATTCCAGCCGCCGCAAAGTCCAGAACCACCAGATCCAATCTATACACCATCACGGAGGGGTTCACCACTTCCATTGGTGCCTCTCCGATTATGCGTGAGTAGTTCTTTGTAGACCTACGGGTCCGTAGTTAGTAGCTAGATGTCTTCCTCTCTCTCTTTTCATATCAATACAATGGTCTCTTGGAGATCCATATTATGTAACTCTTTTTGCGTGTGTTTGTTGGGATCAGATGGACTTTGAGTTTATGATCAGATCTATCTTTTTATCCATGAAATTTATTTGAGTCTTCTTTGATCTCTTATATGCATGATTACTTATAGGCTCGTATTTATTCTCCGTTATTTGGGTTTTGTTTGGACAACTTGATTTATTTATCTTGCAATGGGAAGAGGTGCTTTGTAGTGGGTTCGATCTTACGGTGCTTGATCCCGGTGACAGAAGGGGAACCGACACGTATGTATCGTTGCTACTAAGGATAAAACGATGGGGCCTATTTCTACATAAATAGATCTTGTCTACATCATGTCATTGTTTTTATTGCATTACTCCGTTTCACCATAAACTTAATACACTAGATGCATGCTGGATAGCGGTCGATGTGTGGAGTAATAGTTGTAGATGCTGGCAGAAGTCGGTCTACTAATCTTGGACGCAATGCCTATATAATGATCATTGCTTGGATATCGTCATGATTATTTGAAGTTTATCAAATGCCCAACAGTAATTTGTTCACCCACCGTTTGCTATTTTTCTCGAGAGAAGCCACTAGTGAAACCTACGGCCCCCGGGTCTCTTCTTTAATATATTTGCCTTTGCGATCTACTTTTCCTTTGCTTTTAGTTTCAGATCTATTAAACCAAAAATACAAAAATACCTTGCTGCAATTTATTTTATTTAGCGGTCGATCTATCAATATTTACTACTCTCTCACGTCCGTTTGACAATTTCTGGCGCCGTTGCCCGAAAGGGATTGACAACCCCTTTAACACGTCGGGTTGCGAGTATTTGTTATTTGTGTGCAAGTGCTTTTTAAGTAGTGTTGCTTGGTTCTCCTACTGGTTCGATAACCTTGGTTTCATCACTGAGGGAAATACCTACCGCTGCTGTGCTGCATCATCCCTTCCTCTTTGGGAAAATACCGACGTAGCTTCAAGCCACATCAATTCTCAGCATACCAATCAACAATACAGGGCTGCAAACAAAAAACAAATAATGAAAAATGAAGACACAGAGAAAGGAAAAGACAATCAGCCAAACACAGAAAGTGAAAGCTGAACAAGAACCCACATCATTATTTTCAATGTTCTCGATGACCTTTTCACCATCATAGGTCCCCGCAAACTTCAGAGCATAATGGCCACATTCATTCGGCCCTTGAAAGGGAACCTTGACAAAGCATGGTCTCTTTGCTAAAACACCCCAATTGGGCGGCTTGCTTGCATTATACCGAGCCTCACCATACACAACCTTCATTACTGTGACCAATCTAGTGATCTGTAAATTAAAGACCACCAAAAAAAGAAAGAAACAACACATTTCAGTTCTCAGAAAAAGCAGCAATGTAACATCCCAAATTTTCAATTTGGTATGTTATACACAGATCATCATTGCATATCATGTTTTATTGCATTTTGACAAATCCTCGATAAATCCTAAGCAACTCAAGGACCCTCGGAGAGAGTTGGGGATTTTCTCGAATTTTCATATTGGATTTTCATCAAATAATAAGACGAGGATTTTGGTTTTACTTATTTTCTCTCCGGAAAAATATTTCATTTTAAAAATAAATGAGAGGAGAAAATATGACTTCTCCAAAACAATTGAAATACTGGAGGTAAAATGTTAAAATCATTTATTGGAATTTATTTGGAATTTATTTGCAATTTTTATTGCATTAAAAATATTGCATGTTTTCAAAATATTTATTTTGTGTTAAAAAATGTTCACCATGTTCTAGATTTTCTAACTAGACGGGGAAAATTTATTTCATATTTTTTGGACTTTTATTTATTTTTCTACGCATTATTTTCCGCGGAACGTTTTAAAAATAAATAAAAAACTGCGCCGCGCCGACTGGGCCGAGCCCAGCCGAGCCGCAGGCCGGCCCGCCCGCGCCGTCCTCCTCGCGTAGGAGCGCGCGCCGCCGCGCCGTGTCCGCCATGGACACGGGAGCCGCCGCCGGAGCTTGCCCCCTCCGCCAAGCCGAGCTCTCCCCCCCTTATATACCCCGCACCCCCCTCTCTCTCTCACCTCGCCCGCCGCCGCCTGCACCCGCCGAGCCGCCGCCGCGCACTTGCCCGCCGCCGCCGCCGAACGGGAGCCGCCGCCGCCCGAACGGGAGCCGCCGCCGCCGCCGTTTGCCGCCGCCCTCGCCGCCCCCTCGCCCTCCCCCGGGCCCTGCACCCCGCCGCACCCGCCGCCCTCGCCGGAGCCCCGCCGGAGCCGTCCCGACGAGGTACTGCCTCGCCTCGTTTTTGCCGGTTTTGTTTAAAAAAACCCTAGATCGGTTTTTTTTCGGTTTTATTATTTTGCGAGCGTTCACCGAACCGTTCGTTTTAACGAACGCGTTCGTCGGATTTTCTCTGTTAACGAACGTCCGATGTTTAACCGTTCGTCCGTTTTTCTTTTTCGTCGGATTTTCCCGCGATTATCTCAGATCTCGATTTCTGATCGAATCTTCGTTTTTGTTTAACTTTTCGCTCGTTTATCGGAATCAGGCGATTCAAGCGCCTAGAGTTTCGTCTCGAAATTCTCTTTCCGCTTAAACTACTCAAACAAGTTTTTGCTACTGTAAAATTTGACCCAGATCCAGATTAGTAAACGAAGCTTCTTTCTTTCGCCGTTTGACTTTCGTTGCTTCTTTCGAGTTGATTCTTTTTGCAAACCGGAGTTCTTAAGTTGAACTTTCTGGTTGGATCTTTCATTCGAGTTTTACCTGTGCATTAGATGAGTACTGATTGTATGCTTGTTTGTTTGCGATAGAGTACCCGGAGTGTGCCGCCTGTTACTTCGAATCGCTAGGTTTCGCGGATCATCAGCAAGGCAAGTAACACTTTGATCATATACCTTCCATACCCAGTTTTTATTGCATTAGATCTATTTTCCTCAAACAATTGCATGATTAGGATCTAATTAAATTGTGGGTATTGGGAAGTAGTTGAGGTAGTATCTATTACCTGTTCTTTTATCAAACCCTTGGGAGTTACTTCTACGTTGCTATTATATTGCCATGCTATGCTCGTAGACGTGGATTGGGTTTGAGAGATTTCCATGACAGATGTGAGATTGTTAATTAATGGTTTACTTAAGGTGGCAACTAAAACTCACATCTGGGTGGATTGAGGTACCTGGGTATTCCAGGATTGCCTGTTTTTCTTTTGGACCGCCACCCAGGTTCAAAGGGATCATGAGATTATTCATGCTAGAAACTTCCGTGTGCAGCCACAAGCTATTATGGGCTCTAGCATAGTTGACTAAGTTGTGTGAACTCTTACAGTGGTAGACTAGCAGATGTAGGGGAAAGTAGGTGTAACTGTCTACCCATACGTAAGGTGCAAACACTTCTGAAAGACTGTGTCTTGGTCATCCGTTACTCAAACACCATGTAGTGCGAGTAATCCAAAGGAGGAGATCGAGTCTTGTGGGGAAAAGTGCGCAAACCTCTGCAGAGTGTACAAACTAATCATGGTTAGCCGTGTCCCCGGTTATGGACAACTTGAGTGTCTAGTACTTGGATTATCGTGTGAATCTCATCACCATGTTACTTTTAATTAATTTTGTTGGGTTAATGATGATTTCTTAATTGGGATTGAGATGCTGTCAACCATCTCAATGTTTCACAACCACCATGATAGTTAAATAAAATTTATTCCTTTGAGGTAGGATAAAATTGGCTTTTCGCAAAACTGTAACCATAGAGCTTTCCACCAGCCATATATGCATGTAGTATAGCATTATTATGTTCATTATTCACTATGTGTTACATTGCCAGCATATTCTATGTGCTGACCCGTTTTCGGGCTGCAACGTTTCATGTTGCAGACTTTTCAGACGACGAGTAAGGTGCCTTAGGTCGTGGTCTTATACTCAGTGATGCCGCTGGAGTTGATGGACTCACTTATCTTCCAAGTCTTCCGCTGTTATCGTTCTTAGATGGCCTTAAGCCATGTTTATCATACTTAATCTCTTCGGAGATATTCGATGTAATAAGTGTGTGATTGCTACTCTGTTATAAATCCTCCATTTGTACTGTGCGTGTCAGCATTACTGATCCAGGGATGACACTGGTGCACAGCAGCACAGACCATTTGAGGTCTGGTCGCTACAAAGTTGGTATCAGAGCACACGCTGACTGTAGGACACGACCACTAAGGTTAAGCCCTAGAAAGCTTCTCTCTTCTCATTTCTGACCCCTCTCCTTCTTTCTACTCTTTTAGGAATGGCGGATGCAAGGAGCAAGTTCATGCAACCAGATGAAGACACGCCGTTTGGACGACACTTGAAGGAAGTTACCAAGTACTTGAACATAGGAATACCAAGCATCACCGGAACCTACAACGCCACATTACCCGAAGAGGAGAGCTGGAAGATTCAAGTTCACATTCCAGGAAGGACGTTTGTGCCAGTTACTGAACCTATAAGATTGGTTTTCGAAGCACCAACCTGGAGTTTAGGGAAGAGCATGGCCGCACACATCGCCATGGGACGCATTGGAGAAGTCTGCCACCAGGAGCTTAAGGATACAATTTATCAGATTTGTGGACGCCAAGACGCGCAATGGGAGATGATCAGAACCAAGAAGGATGAATCAATTGCAGCTTTCATCCAGGAGAAGAACCAACATATTCGTCGCCAGGAGAACCAGATGTGCACGGACAAGGAAGAACTGAAGAAGGCATTAACGAAGATCAAGGAGCTCCAAGAAGAACTCAAGGCTACACGCGAGGATTATATGGAGGAAATCATCGCACTAGTAGGGAAGAATGACGACCTGGAGAAGAAGATTGGAGTATTCATGGGAAATCCAGTGCCAAAAGCACAGGATGACGAATGCACTTGCCCGGATAACTACATCATCATCGACGACACTGACTCGGAACCAAGTGAAGATGACTTTGTTGATGAAGCTGGAGCGGACATCATGGAGTCTTCAACGGATTAGAATTTTATTAGACCACCATATCAGTAGTAGTTTTCCCCCATTTAATAGTATAGTTCAAGCACTTTGTAACGCTAGTTAGATCGATTGTTTTGCCTTGTTTGAATTTATTGAGTGATATTGATTGTATTTGTCTCATGAGCATATGGGTAGTGTTTTCTCTCTAGACCTCATTCTATTCTTAACTCTCATCTTTTCTAAACCTATCAGATGCCTCCGAGACACGACACCGGATTTGTTTTCCCACCAGAGATCACCCAGTTGATTCAGCAACAGAATGCCCTGATGCAAGTGTTAGTGCAGAACCAAGGCAACAACAACAACAACCCACCGCCACCACCACCTGTTGATCACTTAGCCCGTTTCTTGAGGCTAAACCCGCCGGTGTTTTCCAGTAGAACCGAGCCGATTGTTGCAGATGATTGGCTCCGCAAAGTTGGAAGGGAGTTGACCACTGCAGGATGCACAGATGTGGAAAGAGTGCGTTTTGCCGCACATCAGCTTGATGGACCCGCAGCATCATGGTGGGAGAATTATACAGCCACGCACCCTATTGACACTGTCACATGGGACCAGTTTCAGCAAGCTTTCCGTACAGCTCATGTTTCAGCAGGAGCTATGGCTATGAAGAAGCGCGAGTTTCGCAACCTACGCCAAGGAGGACGCACCATAGGCCAGTATGTGGAGGATTTCAGTAAGTTAGCACGTTATGCACCAGATGACGTTGCTACAGATGCTGCCAAGCAGGAGAAGTTTTTGGAAGGACTGAATGATGAACTGAGTATGCAGTTGATGGTAGCAACCTTCAACAACTGCCAGGAGCTGGTATATAGAGCTCTCATGATTGAAGGGAAGCAACAGCAGATTGAAAACCGTAAGAGAAAGTATGGACAAGGGAAGTATAATTCCGGAGCTCAGCAGAAGCCACGATTTGCCCCGAAGCCGGGAGGACAGTTTCAGCATACCCATGGAGGAGGTAGTTCGCACAACCATAATGGCTCTAAAAATGGTGATGGGAATGGAGGAACCAACGGACAGAACCGCACCAACCCATCTACCCCAGCCAAGAGGGACCTGGGCCAAGTCACTTGCTTTAAGTGCCAGAAGAATGGACATTATGCCAATGAATGTCCTGAATCCCAAAATGGAAATGGCAATGGAAGCTCTGGGAAGAAGCCGAACCCGTTCAACAAAGGACACGTGAACCACGTGAGCGTGGAGGAGGTTGAAGCTCAGCCTGATGCAGTAATAGGTAAGTTTTTGGTTAAGTCATTTACTGCAACTGTTCTTTTCGATACTGGTGCATCGCATTCATACATATCAAGGGGATTTGTGAATAAGTTTAAGCTGTCCACCAAAGTTCTCAGAACCCCTATATTAGTAACCTCGCCAGGAGCAGAGTATATGGCAACCCAAGGATGTTTTCAGATACCATTGGCCATTGGTAGGCATGTTTTCCCCTCAGACCTCATAGTTTTGGAGTCCCAAGGTTCGGATGTGATTTTGGGGATGGATTGGCTATCGTTGTATGGAGGAAACATCGATTGTGCCAGCAAGACGATTTTGCTTACCACCCCAGAAGGAAAAAGGATTAAGTATGTATCCAGGCATATGCCGAAGAGGACTCAAGTAAATTCCTTATCAGGAGTTGTACAGGAGGAAGTACCAGTGGTGAAGGACTATCCGGATGTATTTCCAGAAGAGTTGCCAGGCATGCCACCAGATAGAGACATTGAGTTCTTGATTGAACTTTTGCCAGGCACAGGGCCAATATCTAAGAGACCGTACAGGATGCCCGCAAAAGATTTGGAGGAAATTAAGAAGCAGATCAAGGAGTTACTGGATAAAGGCTATATTCGCCCAAGTTCGTCACCGTGGGGATCACCAGTACTTCTAGTGGAGAAGAAAGATGGATCGCTGAGGATGGTTGTTGATTACCGGGGATTGAATGAAGTGACCATCAAAAACAAGTACCCACTGCCGATGATCAATGATTTGTTTGACTGCCTACAAGGAGCTAAAGTATTTTCCAAGATCGATCTACGATCAGGATACCATCAGTTAAAGATTCGAGAGCAGGATATACCTAAGACGGCTTTTACCACCAGATATGGATTGTATGAGTATACCGTTATGTCATTTGGTCTGACTAACGCACCTGCCTATTTTATGAACCTGATGAACAAAGTGTTTATGGAGTTTTTGGATAAGTTCGTCGTGGTGTTCATTGACGATATTTTAGTCTTTTCCAAGAACGAGGAAGAGCATGAGGAGCATTTGCGATTGGTACTTGAGAAGCTCAGAGAACATCAGTTATACGCCAAGTTCAGCAAATGTGAATTTTGGCTGAAGGAAGTTGGATTCCTTGGACATGTTATTTCTGGAGAAGGAGTAGCAGTGGACCCTGCCAAGGTTGACACAGTGACAAGTTGGGAATCACCCACGACAGTTGGAGAAATCCGGAGTTTTCTTGGACTTGCAGGATACTACCGGAGATTCATCGAGAATTTCTCGAAGATTGCTAAGCCCATGACTGAGCTACTGAAGAAGGACACCAAGTTCAATTGGACTGAGGATTGTGAAGCTAGTTTCCAAGAGTTGAAGAAACGATTGGTTACCTCACCAGTTTTGATTCTGCCAGATCAACGCAAGGATTATGAAGTTTATTGCGACGCTTCTCGTCAAGGACTTGGAGCAGTGCTTATGCAGGAAGGAAGAGTTGTGTCATATGCTTCACGACAACTTAAACCCCATGAGAAGAATTATGCTACGCATGATTTGGAATTAGCAGCCGTGGTGCATGCATTGAAGACCTGGAGACATTTTCTCATCAGAAACCATTGTGAGGTGTACACGGATCACAAGAGTTTGAAGTATATTTTCACGCAGAAGGAGTTAAATCTCAGACAGAGGAGATGGTTGGAGCTCATTAAAGATTATGATATGAGATTGCATTATCACCCTGGAAAGGCTAACGTAGTAGCAGACGCGTTGAGCCGCAAGAGTCATGTCAACACCCTCATGACAGGAGAGTTACCTCAGGAGTTAGCCGAGGACCTTCGCGAGCTATGTTTGGAGATAGTCCCAAGAGGCTATTTAGCGACCCTGGAGATTCAGTCTACCTTGATGGAAAGGATCAGAGAAGCTCAGAAGATAGACAAGGAGATTGAAGAGATAAAGGAGAAGATGAGCAAAGGAAAAGCCAAGGGATTTCGTGAGGATGAGCACGATACCTTATGGTTTGAGGACCGCGTATATGTGTCCAAATGATCCAGAGATCAGGAAGTTGATTTTGCAAGAAGCCCATGATTCACCGTACTCGATTCACCCAGGGAATACCAAGATGTATTTGGATTTGAAGAATACTTTCTGGTGGACCGGAATGAAGAAGGATATTGCAGAGTATGTAGCAGTTTGTGATGTATGTCAGAGAGTGAAGGCAGAGCATCAGAAGCCAGCAGGATTGCTACAACCATTGCCGATACCCGAATGGAAGTGGGATAAAATAGGCATGGATTTTATCACGGGATTACCCAGGACTCGTTCAGGCTATGACTCAATATGGGTTGTAGTCGACCGTTTGATGAAAGTGGCTCATTTCATTCCAGTGAAGACGACTTACACCAGTGCTAAGTTGGCAAAGATATACATGACCAGGATCGTATGTTTGCATGGAGTTCCGAGGACCATTGTATCAGACAGAGGAACCCAATTTACCTCGAAGTTTTGGAAGCAGTTGCATGAAACATTGGGAACCAGGCTGGAATTTAGTACAGCTTTTCACCCACAGACAGATGGACAGACCGAGAGAGTCAACCAGATTTTGGAGGACATGTTAAGAGCTTGTGCACTAGATTATGGATCTAGTTGGGACGACAACCTGCCATATGCGGAGTTTTCTTATAGCAACAGTTATCAGACCAGTTTGAAGATGGCCCCTTTCGAAGCCTTGTACGGAAGGAGGTGTAGAACACTGTTGTTATGGGACGAAGTTGGAGACCGTCAGTTGTTTGGACCAGATTTGATTAAGGAGTCTGAACAGAAAGTGAGGTTGATTCGCGATAGGCTCAAGGTAGCCCAGTCCAGACAGAAGAGTTATGCTGATTCTAAACGAAAGGAGACAGTTCACGAAGTCGAAGACCGAGTTTATCTTCGAGTATCACCCCTTCGAGGAGTGAAGCGCTTTGGAGTTAAGGGAAAGTTAGCGCCCCGTTTTATCAGACCATACAGAGTTGTGGAACGTATGGGAGAGGTTGCCTACAAACTGGAATTGCCCGAAGGATTGTCTGGAGTTCATGATGTATTTCACGTTTCCCAGTTGAAGAAGTTCCACGCAGAGATGGCTGAAATACCACTGAGAGATACTGTGCCGCTGGAAGCGATTCAGCTGGAAAGTGATTTGACCTATGAGGAGAAACCAGTTAAGATTCTTGAGTATGCCAGCCGAGTTACCCGCAGTAAGGTTATCAAGTTTTGCAAAGTCCAGTGGAGTCACCACACGGAAGATGAAGCCACCTGGGAGCGAGACGAAGATCTACGGAAGGACCACTCCCACCTGTTTTCTAGCCAACCCGAATCTCGAGGGCGAGATTCATCTTAAGGGGGGTAGGTTTGTAACATCCCAAATTTTCAATTTGGTATGTTATACATAGATCATCATTGCATATCATGTTTTATTGCATTTTGACAAATCCTCGATAAATCCTAAGCAACTCAAGGACCCTCGGAGAGAGTTGGGGATTTTCTCGAATTTTCATATTGGATTTTCATCAAATAATAAGACGAGGATTTTGGTTTTAATTATTTTCTCTCCGGACATTTTAAAAATAAATGAGAGGAGAAAATATGACTTCTCCAAAACAATTGAAATACTGGAGGTAAAATGTTAAAATCATTTATTGGAATTTATTTGCAATTTTTATTGCATTAAAAATATTGCATGTTTTCAAAATATTTATTTTGTGTTAAAAAAATGTTCACCCTATTCTAGATTTTCTAACTAGACGGGGAAAATTTATTATATATTTTTCGGACTTTTATTTATTTTTCTACGCATTATTTTCTGCGGAATGTTTTAAAAAAAAAACTGCGCCGAGCCCAGCCGAGCCGCAGGCCGGCCCGCCCGCGCCGTCCTCCTCGCGCACGAGCGCGCGCCGCCGCGCCGTGTCCGCCATGGACACGGGAGCCGCTGCCGGAGCTTGCCCCCTCCGCCAAGCCGAGCTCTCCCCTCCCCTTATATACCCCGCACCCCCCTCTCTCTCTCACCTCGCCCGCCGCCGCCTGCACCCGCTGAGCCGCCGCCGCCGCACTTGCCGCCCCCTCGCCCTCCCCGAGCCCTGCACCCCGCCGCACCCGCCGCCCTCGCCGGAGCCCCGCCGGAGCCGTCCCGACGAGGTACTGCCTCGCCTCGTTTTTGCCGGTTTTGTTTTTTGTTTAAAGAAAAACCCTAGATCGGTTTTTTTTCGGTTTTATTATTTTGCGAGCGTTCACCGAACCGTTCGTTTTAACGAACGCGTTCGTCGGATTTTCTCTGTTAACGGACGTCCGTTCTTTAACCGTTCGTCTGTTTTTCTTTTTCGTCGGATTTTTCCGCGATTATCTCAGATCTCGATTTCTGATCGAATCTTCGTTTCTGTTTAACTTTTCGCTCGTTTATCGGAATCAGGCTATTCAAGCGCCTAGAGTTTCGTCTCGAAATTCTCTTTCCGTTTAACCTACTCAAACAAGTTTTTGCTACTGTAAAATTTGACCCAGATCCAGATTAGTAAACGAAGCTTCTTTCTTACGCCGTTTGACTTTCGTTGCTTCTTTCGAGTTGATTCTTTTTGCAAACCGGAGTTCTTAAGTTGAACTTTCTGGTTGGATCTTTCATTCGAGTTTTACCTGTGCATTAGATGAGTACTGATTGTATGCTTGTTTGTTTGCGATAGAGTACCCGGAGTGTGCCGCCTGTTACTTCGAATCGCTAGGTTTCGCGAATCATCAGCAAGGCAAGTAACACTTTGATCATATACCTTCCATACCCAGTTTTTATTGCATTAGATCTATTTTCCTCAAACAATTGCATGATTAGGATCTAATTAAATTGTGGGTATTGGGAAGTAGTTGAGGTAGTACCTATTACCTGTTCTTTTATCAAACCCTTGGGAGTTACTTCTACGTTGCTATTATATTGCCATGCTATGCTCGTAGACGTGGATTGGGTTTGAGAGATTTCCATGACAGATGTGAGATTGTTAATTAATGGTTTACTTAAGGTGGCAACTAAAACTCACATCTGGGTGGATTGAGGTACCTGGGTATTCCAGGATTGCCTGTTTTTCTTTTGGACCGCCACCCAGGTTCAAAGGGATCATGAGATTATTCATGCTAGAAACTTCCGTGTGCAGCCACAAGCTATTATGGGCTCTAGCATAGTTGACTAAGTTGTGTGAACTCTTACAGTGGTAGACTAGCAGATGTAGGGGAAAGTAGGTGTAACTGTCTACCCATACGTAAGGTGCAAACACTTCTGAAAGACTGTGTCTCGGTCATCCGTTACTCAAACACCATGTAGTGCGAGTAATCCAACGGAGGAGATCGAGTCTTGTGGGGAAAAGTGCGCAAACCTCTGCAGAGTGTACAAACTAATCATGGTTAGCCGTGTCCCCAGTTATGGACAACTTGAGTGTCTAGTACTTGGATTATCATGTGAATCTCATCACCATGTTACTTTTAATTAATTTTGTTGGGTTAATGATGATTTCTTAATTGGGATTGAGATGCTGTCAACCATCTCAATGTTTCACAACCACCATGATAGTTAAATAAAATTTATTCCTTTGAGGTAGGATAAAATTGGCTTTTCGCAAAACTGTAACCATAGAGATTTCCACCAGCCATATATGCATGTAGTATAGCATTATTATGTTCATTATTCACTATGTGTTACATTGCCAGCATATTCTATGTGCTGACCCATTTTCGGGCTGCAACGTTTCATGTTGCAGACTTTTCAGACGACGAGTAAGGTTCCTTAGGTCGTGGTCTTATACTCAGTGATGCCGCTGGAGTTGATGGACTCACTTATCTTCCAAGTCTTCCGCTGTTATCGTTCTTAGATGGCCTTAAGCCATGTTTATCATACTTAATCTCTTCGGAGATATTCGATGTAATAAGTGTGTGATTTCTACTCTGTTATAAATCCTCCATTTGTACTGTGCGTGTCGGCATTACTGATCCAGGGATGACACTGGTGCACAGTAGCACAGACCATTTGAGGTCTGGTCGCTACAAGAAATAAAAGGCGGAAAAATTAATCTTGTAGAGATAAAGCTTTAGCTAGCGAAAATCAGTATCACTCACTATCTTCTCACAGTCTCTGTGGTACGCGTTCTTTGAAGGACGGTGGTTCTTCCCATGCGGTAAAGAGTCGAGGATGTCCATGGTACTTCGGTACCGATTCATGACATATAAGGAATAGTGCGACACTTTCACATCCTTTGATAAAACCATTGGTTTGAATAGAGGCATCATGACCTAAAAACAAATGACCAAAAGAGATATTAAATATTCAAAATAAAAACCTGCATCACAGTAAACAAATAGAACTAAAATCAGCTTGTGGATCTCACAAGATTGGCAGTGAGCAAGTCTCCCCCATCTCGAACGTAGCTCTTGAAATCTCTCGCTGCACTCTCCACATTAAACTCTTACTCTTCATCGCCGAAAAACAAACGGTTAAGCACAACCTGCGAAAAGGCAAAAAGAAATAGACATGGAAAATGGATCAAAAAGGAAAGTATTGAAAAAACTCGTAAAACAATAGGCAGTCTTATTTCACAGAAGAAACGATCTAATTCATTACCGTGATGAAATATGTACTTAGCAAGATCCTTTTTCCAGATGTGAAATCAACATTTATTTCGAGATCTTGCTTCCATTCATCAATGAGTAAGTCCATTACATCCCCCTCCATCAGCTATCCGGGTGCAAAAGCTTCCCACACACGATTGCCAGTGAAGGTAGTTACTCGGGCTGAGGTATTAGTGAGAATGTAGTCCCGCAACACACAGAAAACAAAAGCAGGAAAATGAAGATAAGACATTCATAGTAGTTTAAGTTATATAAAATGAGCAGTTAAAGTCATATTTATTTAGCAGTTAGAATTAACAGAAGATAAAAAGAGGAAACATAATGAGAGATACTCACTCAGCATACTTCTCACGTCATTCATTGCTAAGCAACATATCATACAACTTGCGACCCTTATCCAGGTGAAGGAATTTATAAGGGTGAAGCTGCTGCAAGGGGGGGCAAAACTTAATCGGAGCTCTGTGTGCACGCTTCATGCTTGTAACATTGCCAGACTTCAACTCATCATCCTTCCTAGCAACACCGGCTCTATGACCCACTATTCTAGAAAGGGGAGATACACCCTTGGCAGCAGCACTTCTGGTGACTCTTCCCATGCTAGTGATCTTGTCAAACGCGTCATCGTCACTGTCTATCAATTCCACAATGGGATTCTTGGGTGTAGAGGTGCTCTCTGGATCAACAACCGTAGAACCTTTGAGAGCTCCCAGCCTCCCCTTCATAACACCAGATCTTGTCTTTTCACGAGAACGCCCCTGGCTCAAATCAACAGCAAAACGCCTGAGTTCAGAGAACTGGCTGCCAAAAATCCTATAGTCATGCTCCCCAAGATCCAGCCACTCACCTGCAACAAAAAAGGAGGAGCACAAAAGGGTAAGTTCAAATATAGAATTCGTGACAGTAGTGATACGTCTCCAACGTACCTATAATTTTTTATTGTTCCATGTTGTTATATTATCAATCTTGGATGTTTGATAATCATTTTATAGTCATTTTATATAATTTTTTGGTACTAACTTATTGACATAGTGCCAAGTGCCAGTTGCTGTTTTCTGCATGTTTTTTACACAGCAGGAAATCAATACCAAAAGGAGTCCAAATGCAACAAAACTTCACGGAGATTTTTTATGGACCAGAAGACACCAAATGGGCCAAGGCTGCGCCTGGGGGTGCTCCAAGGAGAGCACAACCCATGAGGGCACCAGGAGGCCCAGGCGCGCCCTGGTGGGTTGTGCCCACCTCGGGTGCCCCCCGGACCGCCTCTTTGCTCTATAAATACACCAATATTCCAGAAACCCTAGGAGAGTCGACGAAAATCAATTCCAGCCGCCGCAGAGTCCAGAACCACCAGATCCAATCTAGACACCATCACGGAGGGGCTCACCACTTCCATTGGTGCCTCTCCGATGATGCGTGAGTAGTTCTTTGTAGACCTTCGGGTCCGTAGTTAGTAGCTAGATGGCTTCCTATCTCTCACTGAATTCTCAATACAATGGTCTCTTGGAGACAAATATGATGTAACTCTTTTTGCGGTGTGTTTGTTGGGATCGGATGAACTTTGAGTTTATGATCAGATCTATCTTTTTATATCCATGCAAGTTATTTGAGTTTCTTTGATCTCTTATATGCATGATTTATTATAGCCTCATATTTCTTCTCCGATATTTGGGTTTTGTTTGGCCAACTTGATCTATTTATCTTGCAATGGGAAGAGGTGCTTTGTAGTGGGTTCGATCTTACGGTGCTTGATCCCACTAACAGAAAGGGAACCGACACATATGTATCGTTGCTACTAAGGATAAAACGATGGGGTCTATCGCTACATAGATAGATCTTTTCTACATCATGACATCATTCTTATTACATTACTTCGTTTCTCCATGAACTCAATACACTAGATGCATGCTGGATAGCCGTCGATGTGTGGAGTAATAGTAGTAGATGCAGGCAGGAGTCGGTCTACTAATCTTGGACGTGATGCCTATGTACTGATCATTTCCTGGATATTGTCATGATTATTCGAAGTTCTATCAATTGCCCAACAGTAATTTGTTTACCCACCATTTGCTATTTTTCTCGAGAGAGAGGCCACTAGTGAAACCTACGGCCCCCAGGTCTCTTTCTCATATTATTTGCCTTTGCGATCTACTTTTCCTTTGCTTTTATTTTTAGATCTAGTTAATGAAAAATACCTCGCTGCATTTTATTCTTATTTATTTTATTTGGCATTCGATCTATCAATCTACTACAATTTTATCTCACGCCCGTTTGCTTATCTTGGGCGCCGCTACCCGAAAGGGATTGACAACCCCTTTTACACGTCGGGTTGCGAGTATTTGTTATTTGTTTGTAGGGGCTGTTTATGTTGTGTTGCTTGGTTCTCCTACTGGTTCGATAATCTTGGTCTCATAACTGAGGCAAATACCTACCGCTTCTGTGCTGCATCATCCCATCCTCTTTGGGGAAATACCGACGTAGCTTCAAGCCACATCAAAAGGAATTTCTGGCGCCGTTGCCGGGGAGGATCTTCAACACATACTTGGTTCCTAATCACAAATCTCATCTCCTCGCAATTTACATTATTTGGCATTTGCCTCTCCTTTTCCTCTCCCCCACTTCACAAAAATTTGCCATTTTATTCACCCCTCTTTTCTGTTCGCCGTTTTCTTGCCGGATCTGTTTTTGAGTGCAATCTTCTTGCGAAGTCATCATGACTCAAGAGAACACCAAGTTGTGTGATTTATCAAATACCAACAACAATGATTTTATTGGCACTCCGATTGCTCGTCCCGCCACTAGTGTGGAGTCTTGTGATATTAATACTGCTTTGCGAAGTCATCTTAATACCTTCGTGGAATTATGCGATATGCAAAAGAAAAAAGATGTGGACAATGATGTTGTGAATATGAAATTATTTCCGTTTTCTTTGCGTGAATCTGCAAAAATTTGGTTCTCTTCTTTGCCTCGCAATAGTATCGATTCTTGGAATAAGTGCAAAGATGCTTTTATCGCTAAGTATTTTCCTCCCGCAAAAATTATTTCCCTTAGAATCCAGATCATGAATTTCAAGCAACTTGAACATGAGCATGTTGCACAATCTTGGGAAAGGATGAAAATGATGCTAAGTAATTGCCCAACTCATGGGTTAAATCTTTGGATGATCATACACATTTTTTATGCGGGATTGAAGTTTGTTTCTCGTAATCTTTTAGATTCCACCGCGGGTGGTACTTTTATGGAAATTACTTTGGGTGAAGCCACCAAATTTCTTGTTAATATCATGGCAAATTATTCACAATGGCATACCGAAAGAGCTCCTACTAGTAAAAAAGTTAATTCGGTTGAATAAATGTCTTCTTTGAGTGAAAAAGTTGATGCTCTTATGAAATTGGTTGATAGTAAAAGTGCTCCTATTAATTTCAATGATTTGCCTTTGTCTTCTTTGATTGAGAAAAATAGTGATGCCATAGATGTGAATTTTATCTCACGAAATAATTTCAAGAACAATGCTTATAGAGGTAATTTTAATCCTAGGCCTTTTCCTAGTAATTCCTCTAATAATTATGGTAATTCCTATGGAAATGAATCTTATAATAATAATAGGAACACCTCTGATCTTGAGAATAATATTAAAGACTTTATTAATACGAAAAAAGTTTTCAACACTACCATAGAAGAAAAGTTGAATAAGATTGATGATTTTTCTAGAAGTGTTGATAGAATTTCTCATGATGTGGAAAATCTCAAGGTGAAAATTTTTGTGCCTAAGGTTGATGAATCAATTAAATCTCTCTATATTTCTATGGATGAAACTAAGAAAAGAACCGCTATGCTTAGAGCTAAAAGTGAATTTTTAGAAAAAGTGTTTTCTAGTGATTACTTTCGCAAAAATGATGAAGATCTTAAAATGATTGGTGTTTCTTCTATTGATTCCTTGTTTAGTAAAGTTAATATTGATGAAAACGGGACTGGAGAAGAGTCAACTTTAGTTAGAAGGCATCCCGATAATTCAGAGGGTGAAAATCTTGTTGAGAAAATTGATGAAAGTGTGTTTGAAGAGGTCAAAACTTTAACTAGTGATGTGCCCACTCTTTAGGATTACAAAGACTTTAATTATGATCGTTGCTCTTTGATTGATTGTATTTCTTTGTTGAAATCCACGATAAATTCACCCCATGCCTATGAACAAAATAAAGCTTTTACTAAACGTACTGTTGATGCTATCATGAAAGCTTTTGAAGAAAAATTGGAAATAGAAGTCTCAATTCCTTCAAAATTACATGATGAATGGGAACCTACTATCAAAGTCAAGATTAAAAATTATGAGTGTTTTGCTTTGTGTGACTTGGGTGCTAGTGTTTCTACAATTCCGAAATCTTTATGTGATGTGCTTGGTCTTACCGATCTTGAAGAATGCTCTTTAAGTTTGCACTTGGCGGATTCTACTATTAAAAAGCTTATGGGAAGAATTAATGATGTTCTTTTTCTTGCAAATAGGAATTATGTGCCCATAGATTTTATTGTTCTTGATATTGATTGCAATCCGTCTTGTCCAATTATTCTTGGTAGGCCGTTTTACGCACTATTGGTGCCGTGATTGATATGAAAGAAAGTAATATTAAGTTCCAATTTCCCTTATGGAAGGGTGTGGAACACTTCCCTAGAATAAGAATTAGGCCACCATATGAATAAATCATGAGATCATCTTATGGATCTAGAAACAAAGATGACAAAACTTAGATCCTTGCTATATGCCTAGCTAAGGGCATAAAACTATAGCGCTTGTTGGGAGGCAACCCAATGAATAAATTTATTTTTGCTTTTTACTTTCTGTTCTTGAGTGTTTGCACAATTATGCTACTGTTATTATTGTGTTTTTTTTGTTTTATGTAGTGTTTTTACCAAGTAGAACCTATAGGATCTTCTTGGGTGATAGTTGTTTGATCTTGCTGAAAAAACAGAAACTTTTGCGCACATGAAAACAATTCTTATTTTTTACCAGGGCGTGATAAAATGCCAATTGTTTTTCCAAAAGATTACTATACAAATATCTCAGGTCTTCCACCTTTTTCAGAATTTTTGGATTTTCATAAGTATTCGATCAAATCAGATTGCTACAGACTATTCTGTTTTTGACAGATTATGTTTTCTTTGCGTTGTGTGCTTATTTTGCTGGCTCTATGGTTTTCTTTGATGAGTTTTTTCCATAGTAAAGTTGGAATACAGTAGATAGAATGAAAGAATAAAATATGAATAGGTTGCAATAGTACTTATAGTAGTGATTTATTTTCTTATACTAACGGATCTCACGAAGGTTTTGTTAAGTTTTGTGTGATTGAAGTCTTCAAGTTTTGCGTTATCTTGCGATGGATGAAAGGAATAAGGAGTAAGAAGAGCCTAAGGTTGGGGATTCCCCGGCATCCCAAGCGATTATCCAAAAGTGAGCAAGCAACTAAGCTTGGGGATGCCCCGAGTGGCATCCCCTCTTTCTTCTAACGACCATCGGTATTTTACTCGAAGCTATATTTTTATTCGTCACATACTATGTGTTTTGCTTGGAGCGTCTTGTATGATATGAGTCTTTGCTTTTTTTATTTTGTGTTTCAAGTCTTGATTCCTTTATGGACACACCTATTTTAGAGAGCCAAAATTATGTCATGACTTGTTAGAATTGCTCTCTATGCTTCACTGAATTTTTTTATGAGCTATGGACTTGCTCTAGTGCTTCACTTATATCTTTTTGAGCACGGTGTGCTTAGTTATTTTTGACAAAATGCTCTCTTGCTTCACTTAGATTTATTTGAGAGTTAGTAAAGTTTTCAAGAAATTCTCTCTTGCTTCATTTAAATTAATTTGAGAAAAAGAAATTTTATGCTCATAATCTTCACTTGTATTTGTTTGAGCTTATCAAAAGCAACATATGAAAATTAGTTCCAAAGTGATAGATATCCAAGAAGGATATAATGAAAACTTTCATGAAGATCATTGGACAAAATAAACTTGATTCTTAGTAATAGTTTTGAGATATGATGATTGTAGATGTGAGTTATATTGATGAGTAATTATGCTTTAGTAAGAATATTGGTGTTAAGGTTTGTGATTCCCTATGCAAGCACGAAAGTCAATAATTATGAATGAAATTATATCCTACTTGTGGTGCATTATTCGGTGTTAATTATGCTTCATGCTCGCTTATGAGATTATTCGTTTCTTGGTTGGTCGCTTCTGAATTTTGCTAGCCTTCATTTTGCACTAAGTATGATCTCTATTTGTGCATCCAAAAACCTTTAAACCAGTTTTGCCACATGAGTCCACTATATCTACCTATATGCAGTATTATTTTGCCGTTCTAAGCAAATTAGTATGTGCCATCTCTAATTTTCAAAATAAACTTCTCTTTTGTGTGTTCGTTCCGCTCGCGAAGTGGTAAGGGGTGGCTAATATTTTCCATGCTAGATGTGTTATTCTCACGATAAGTGTTTATTCACTTGTCATTGCACGAGAGTACGGCAAAGGTATTAGGGATGCCCAGTCCCAAAATGAAAAATGAATTTAATTTATGTTGTCAAGTAATAAATTCCTTGGAAAGTGTTGGTATGGAAGGCAACCGTGGATACGGCTAGCCATGGAAAGTGAAAGTATGGTTGAAAAAGGAATAAACTTTGTTTTCTGTTTGGGAACCGCCTATGATATATCTAGCATGGGAAGTGTTGGGAACTCTATGTCGTTTTCGTTGGTGGGAAGGATACACCTCCCAAAATGTTTTTATCTCTCAATTTCCGCTTTGAGCTCTGGCACCTCTACAAATCCCTACTTCCCTCTATGAAGGGCCTTTCTATTACTTTATGAAATTTTTATTTTCAATTTGAGTCTCCATCTTCTCTTATAAAAAGCACCAATTAGTAGGCACTATGATCGTACTTGAGTATTGGGTGTAGCTAATATGCGAGTGTGTTTCATGAATGGATCAATGATTGAGCATGATGGGCTAGGGATAATTATTTCAGCGTTGCTATTTTGAAAGACATGGTTGCTTGTTAATATGCTTGATTATTTAAGTTATCATGTCAAAACTAGACTATTTTTTATACAATATAAAAGTCCAAATGTCCATGCTATGAAGAAAAGAAATATGATATGACATGTTAGGCAGCATTCCACATCAAAAATTCTGTTTTTATCACTTACCTACTCGAGGACGAGTAGGAGTTAAGCTTGGGGATGCTCGATACGTCTCCAATGTATCTATCATTTTTGATTGTTCCATGCTGTTATATTATCAATCTTGGATGTTTTATAATCATTTTATATCATTTTTTGGTACTATCCTATTGACATAGTGCCAAGTGCCAGTTTTTGTTTTCTGCATGTTTTTTTACATCACAGGAAATCAATACCAAACGGAGTCCAAATGCAACGAAACTTCACGGAGATTTTTTATGGACCAGAAGACACCTAATGGGCCAAGGCTGCGCCTGGGGGGTGCTCCGAGGAGAGCACAACCCACCAGGGAGCCAGGAGGCCCAGGCGCGCCCTAGTGGGTTGTGCCCACCTCGGGTGCCCCCGGACCGCCTCTTTGCTCTATAAATACCCCAATATTCCAGAAACCCTAGGAGAGTCGACGAAAATCAATTCTAGCAGCCACAGAGTCCAGAACCATCAGATCCAATCTATACACCATCACGGAGGGGTTCACGACTTCCATTGGTGCCTCTCCGATGATGCGTGAGTAGTTCTTTGTAGTCCTCTCTCTTGCTGAATTCTCAATACAATGGTCTCTTGGAGGTCCATATGATGTAAGTCTTTTTGCTGTGTGTTTGTTGGGATCGGATGAACTTTGAGTTCATGATCAGATCTATCTTTTTATATCCATGAAAGTTATTTGAGTTTCTTTGATCTCTTATATGCATGATTTATTATAGCCTCGTATTTCTTCTCTGATATTTGGGTTTTGTTTGGCCAACTTAATCTATTTATCTTGCAATGGGAAGAGGTGCCTTGTGTGGGTTTGATCTTACGGTGCTTCATCCTAGTGACAGAAGGGGAACCGACACATATGTATCGTTTCTACTAAGGATAAATGATGTGGTGTATCTCTACATAGATAGATATTTTCTACATCATGTCATCCTTCTTATTGCATTACTCCGTTTCTCCATGAACTTAATGCACTAGATGCATGCTGGATAGCGGTCGATGTGTGGAGTAATAGTAGTAGATGCAGGCAGGAGTCGGTCTACTAATCTTGGACGTGATGCCTATGTATTGATCATTCCTTGTATATCGGCATGATTATTTGAAGTTCTATCAATTGCCCAACAGTAATTTGTTTACCCACCGTTTGCTATTTTTCTCGAGAGAAGCCACTAGTGAAACCTACGGCCCCAGGTCTCTTTCTCATATTATTTTCCTTTGCGATCTACTTTTCCTTTGCTTTTATTTTCAGATCTACTAAACCAAAAATACAAAAATACCTCGCTGCATTTTATTCTTATTTATTTTATTTAGCGTTCGATCTATCAATCTACTACAATTTTATCTCACGCCCGTTTGCCTATCTTGGGCGCCGCTACCCGGAAGGGATTGACATCCCCTTTTACACGTCGGGTTGCGAGCATTTGTTATTTGTGTGCAGGGGTTGTTTACGTTGTGTTGCTTGGTTCTCCTACTGGTTCGATAACCTTGCTCTCATAACTGAGGGAAATACCTACCGCTGTTGTGCTGCATCATCCCTTCCTCTTTGGGGAAATACCGACGTAGATTCAAGCCGCATCAAGTACCAGTCAAGAGGTAAAGTTGGTAACAAAGACAAAAAATCATGCATACGTACAATGTTCAATGCCAAACAAACCCCGAAATTCAATATCAAACACATCGGTAGTGGCGCAGGTATACATCAGAGTCTTTCTAATGTCAAGAATGTCTTCGTGGGTGCAATCCAACATTTCAATCTCACCATCCTCCCAGCAATGACAAGTCTTGCATTTTTGTAGCATAAAGAAGCCACAATCATGCCTATTAACCAGAAAAAACAGTGGGTACATTACAAATTAAAATATAGGAATATGACAAAAATCTGAAAACTATGCATTCCAACAACAAAAAACTACTAATAAATTTCATTAAAATGGATACTCACATGTTTTCCTGTTGCGGCACATGAACAAACTCGCAAGAGAAACCATCAACATGCGCCGGCTAGAACGGTTTGGCCCTATCTACACTGGACTCCCTCAAAGCCTCTTTATATTATCTGTCATAGTCCTGAAGAATCTAACCGCATCACTCCAGGTTTCATCACGGAGTGAATCAAGACACTCGAAATGACGGAACTTCAAATTGAGAACAACCAAGCACCAATGGCCAACATCTTCACCAGGCTTCATGGCAGCCAGAAATGACGGTGGATCAAAAGTAGGGAAAAGAAGCTGACAAAAAATCACAGAGGAAAATGAATTTAACAATTATAATGAAACTAATATTCAGCCTCCAAAACAATAATAAAAGAGGAAAATTGAAATTCAGAAATCCAAACAGATCAAAGAATCATAAGTTCTAATTAAGTAAGCAACTCAGTACAAAAAATAAAGGCTACTCAAGTTTTTCTCCAGTGTCCAAACTTGCCAGAAACATATCCATTCAACTTCCTTGTTACAATAAGTTTAGCTTCAGAAAAGAGGACACATCATTCGTAAGTACAAGAAAAAATAGGCTGCTCAAGTTCATCCACCTTCCAAACTTGCAAGAAACATGACAATTCTAGTTCATGAGTACAATAAGTTTAGATAAGAGCATGCTTCTTTCATCAGTACATAAAAAAAATCAAACATCAGGATGAGTCACGTACCTGGTCATAACCATCAGCCCCTGATCTTGTGAACCACTGTCGCAGATTGGCATCAATATTTCCATCACATTTCTTGGTTTGCTGTACAAAAAGAACAACAACAATTAGAAAACTACAAAATAACTTATCATCTTATGTACAAGCAAATATTGACTGTCACTCATCTGGGAACAATCAACTTGTCAGTGTCTCAGTACTTCTCACGTAGAGAATATAAAACAACGTCAGCTATGTCTGAGTTGAGCATGCGAGGGGGGACGAACGTGGTCGCAACAGAAACAACACTAGCATCACATTCCTTATTTTGAAACATCGACTTTTCACTAGGGAAAACACAAAATGAGAGGAAATTAAAACTACTGCAGTGACAATAATCATATGAGAGGAAATTAAAACAATAATCATATGAGAGAAAGGAAAAGAGACGAAAATGATACGGGCAAAATCCCACACTAACCGTTTCCCACGGTTCGTGCGCAACCTCGCAACAGTGAAGAAAAACGAATCAACCTTAGCAGCAATAGCACCTTCTACTTGCAGAAAAAACGATAAGTTTAAGCACTACAAGGGAACATGGCCACTATGCCATAAATGAGAAGTACGCCTCATTTACAAGACCTTACCTGCACTTTCAGGGTTTGACGATGGAAGATCTTGTGACAACAGCAATATGCCTGCACTTTTAGAGTTTGATGACGGAAGATTATGTGACGACAACAATATGCCTGCACTTTAATGGTCTCAAGTTAGAAAATCCAGGGACGACAGGAGCGCCTCCTGCGTCAAGGGGCCAGAAGAAATTGATAGAATTAAATCATCATCTTCTGATGGCACCTCCTCCGTGCTAGACACGTCGATGTCTTCTAATGTATCACCGTAGTCAAGCCCTCCACGCGGGAAATTTTCCGGTGGAAAATCTTCAGAATTAGAACCATTATCATTCTCAGCAATACCAACACCAGAAGATTTGGCATCAAGTATGCTGGCAGCACCAACATCATCATCAGCAACTTTGCCACGAACATCGAACCACTGATAAATGGAACGGCACAAGCATCTCCTCCAACAGTAACGGTCAACTCGCACTCAACATCAGCCATCTGAAAAAATAAAAATCAAGACAGTGAAGAAAATGAGCAAAACTAACAACCAAAAAACCCACAAGAGGTGCATAGGCTAACTTTTATAGCTACAGAAACAACAGCGAAAGCTGCATAAAATTAATGCAAGCACACAAAACAAACCTTAGCAGCATCCACAGCAACATCACCAATGTTGCTGCTACTAACATTTAAAGGAACATCAACGATGGGCGAATAAGCCTCATCACCAACAACAGGACCCCGATTCATAGTAATAAAGCAAAAACAATGTTGTTTTTAGCAACAACACACAAAAGTTAAACTACAATAACAAAGATAGGTATCACCTACAATTCTTAATGATGTGGGATAGAAAAATGAACATGTAAGTGTCGGATTCCAGGCTCGGACCCTGGATAGATTCGAACTCTAGGGTGCGTGTGAAGAACTCATCCTCCCCAGTTTGCCAACTCGTCGATCCCATGGCCTAGCTTGATGAAATGGAAGGAAGCGGGACACAACAGTTTACCCAGGTTCGGGCCACCTTGCGGTGTAAAACCCTCCTCCTGCTTTGTGGTGGATTAGCCTCGAGGTGGGCTGAGGATGAACTTGTATAGTGGAAGAACAACCTCACGAGGTGTGTTCTTGGGTGAGCCGGTGGGTGTGAGTATGGAATTGATCCCGATCCTCTCTACGATGGTGGGTAGGCTCTATTTATAGTGGCCTTGGTCCTCTTCCCAAATGAAGGCGTGAAGGGATCCCACAACGGCCAAAATCGAAGGGAGACAACTACTACATATTATCCTGACAAAAGGTAGTCTTCGCCTGCAAAGCTTCTGGTCGTGACGCCGCGGTGGGCTCGGCGATGACCTCCGTCCTTCGTCCTGGCGGTCTCTGTCTTGTAGCATGGAAATGGAAACCTTTAGTTGATTCCTCGGGACTCCGCTCCTGTGCTTGCCTCCTTAGCACCAAAGAGGAAACATGCTGCTCTGCGCCCTCTGGCGCCCACCTGTCCTTGGTCATCATGGCTTGCGTCATCGGAACCTCACGAGGTGAGGGCTTGCATAGAAATCTCTGATCCCCGGGAGCCAGTCTGAGAAGGCTGCTCCTTCTGGAGGTCTTGACGTCATCCGCCTCGTGAGGCTTGGCCCCTCGCGAGGGTCTTGCTTTGTTGGTGCTGAAGATGGGCCGTACTAGGCCGCAGATGGAGCCATGTGACGGGCCGTGGGCAGGCAAGTCTGGGTACCCCGGTTCCCAGAATGCCAACAGTAGCCCCCGGGCCCAATGCGTGCTCAGACTTGGCTTCGAGGCAAAGCCAAAGGACAAGTGCGGAGCACTGCGGGCCCCAACCACCTGCGGCCTCGGTCGACGTGTGGCGCCTGATGGGACGTGGGTGTCTCCACTTCCCCATGCAGCCTCGGCAACCGTCCTAGGCTGACAAAAAGGCTGGCGCCTGCCGCTGAGCCTTCATTGCCTCCTCTTCATCTTTCTCCAGATCCCCTTCTCTCCCTTCTCAGAGCGCCTCCAGATCTGCCGCACCTTTCCCCGAGCTTGTCGCCGATGGCCTCCGAGAAGGTGAAGCCTGCTGCCCCTTCTGCGCACTTGGCCTCCTGGTTTGAGCCGGCCCTGAGCGCATCCACCGTCGCCGAGGAAAAGCACCTTGCCACCGTGCTCCCGCTGGCGGCGAGCAGCAGCAGTGAGGGAGGGAAGATGGCACTCTGGGTTGGCTCTGCCAAGCTAGAGACCTTGGGGAAACCTTTTACCCCTTCTTTCTGCACAGCGTCTTTGCGGGGCTCGTCCCCCCTTCTCCAATTTCTTCTTTTCCATCCTCAACCATTACTAGATCCATGCCCTTCATCTTCATCCCAACTCCATCCTCCTCCTGTCGATCTTCGCCTCCTACTGCGAGGCATTTGTGGGAGTGATGCCCTCTGTCGTGCTTTTCCGCCACTTCTTCTACCTCCGGATGGGCGGATCCCAGTGCTCCGGGTCCGTCCGCTTCATTTCGTCTCATGGCAGCAATGCGATCTCGAGGGCTAGGAAGAAGGTGGAGGACTTCTGGCACAAGTGGATCTTCATGGATGCCAAGCGCTCCCACACTTGGCTAGAGCTGTCGACCGCCTTCTCAGTGATGCTGGACCGGTGGGCTCATGAGAAGCTCACCGACCCTCGAGCGAAGCTACTACTTGAGAAGATGTCGGCCGACCTGAAGCCGGAGAAGCTCACAGGGGCCATGCTCGTTAGGGAGTTCCTGACGCAGCGCCTGGCCCCGCTCCAAGCGCACTCACGCCCTCTGTGGAGCTTCAAGGGCACGGAAGACAACCTCCGGCTGCGCCCGGACGACCTGTCTGACGAGGAGCTGAGCAAGGCCATGCACACCTTGCTCGAGAAGGATCCGGGCAGCATCCCAGATGCCTATCTCCCACTATACCACCGCGACGACTAAGAGAAGGTGGCCATCACCATGCCCGTCTTCAACGAGCGGGGGCGTGTGCCACTGAAGCCTTCTTGGCCCCCTGGCTCCCCGGTGTCGCTGTCCTTCGGCGAGGACTCGGAGGAGGAGGAGAGGGAGGACTCGGAGGCGACCTTGGAGGGGGTGGGGGAGACCTCTCCCCTGTAGTAGTGCGATCTCCTCCGTGTTCTCTCCAAAGACGACGATGTCGGGGAGCGCCTAACCGAGGGATCGCCGCGCTCCACTGGGTTTGCCACAAGGTCTGGCAGCATCCCTCTGAAGAGGCTAAAGCTAGGGACCCCGAAGAAGGGCGGAACAGCGTCGCTTCCTCGGGGCGGCGCCTCCGCCTTATTGCCGACCACCATTGTGCGCTCATCCGCTCCTGAGAGCATGGCGAAGCTCGTGCCCCCGAAGCTCGGGGCCGCCGCGCTCCTAGCCAAGAGGAGGGCGTACATCGCTGATGACCAGTAAGTGTTTTTACCTTGTTTCTGCTTCTCGTCTTTAGTGGCGTGCTCACGACACCCTCCTCCTGGTGGCCAGGCTGCAGCCGGTGCCGAAGAGGAAGAAGGAGGAGGCCAGGACCACTGAGGCCAAGCGGCCTGACGTGGCCACAGCGACCCTGGTGCGGGAGGAACAGGCCACCTCGCATCCGGAGCTGGGCCCTCGAGGCTCGGAGATCCAAACTCATGAGAAGGATGCCCCTATGGCCAAGCCGTCTTCGGAGGCGCTCGTCTTCAGCACACGTGCTGAGGATCCGAGGCCTCCAGAGCCCCCTGCCGTCCTTGCCGCTGTAGCTTCGCCGGCCCATGCGCAGGTGCCACCTGCTCCCCAAGCCATCGCACTGGCGGGCCATGGCTCCTCTGCCATGCCCAGCGCTCTGGAGGATGCCTCCGCGGCGCTGGACCGGCTCCGAGTTGACCTTTAAGGCGCCGACCGGCGCATAGCGGCGGGGCGTGTGGGGCTAGTCTCGGGGTGGCTCCAGGCCGACTCGTCCATCAGCGCGGCCTGGGGCCAGGCCGAGGCAGCCGCTGAGGAGGGCAAGAAGGTGGCCGACGTAGCCGCACCAGCTCGCGACGTGGCGTTGAACGACACAGCGGCCACTGACAAAGCACTGCCATGTGGCGGAGGCCGAGCTAAAAGCCCTCCACGACGAGTAGGCCACCCGCACCCGCCAGCTCGAGGAGTAGGAGGAGAAGCTGAAAGCCCGGGAGGCTGCGCTCACCGACTGCGACGCCGAGCTGGAGCAGGCAACCCAGGAACGGGCCACGGAGCACGGTCGCTTGGAGAAGTTGAAGGAGGAGGTGGAGGCGGCCCAGGCATCCCACGCCAAGCTCGTCTCTGAGGATAAAGCTTGGCTGGAGACCAGGGAGAAGCTCCTTGCCGCAGCCGAGGAGGTGGCCGTCGTGGGGCGCGATACCTTTGTCTCCCTCGAGCTGAGGTCCCACAAGGCACTACATGACCTCTATGGGGAAGGATACGAGAAGCCGATGGCGACTCCAGAAGAAGGCCCTGCCGGGCTGTGCTACCTCTTGAGCATGCGTTGGTTTCCCTTGAAGAGGAAAGGGTGATGCATCAAAGTAGCGTAAGTATTTCCCTCAGTTTTTGAGAAGTAGGAGATAACACGCAAGTCAACTAGTACCTGCACAAACAATCAAGAACCTTGCAACCAACGCGATAAAGGGGTTGTCAATCCCTTCACGGCCAATCGCAAAAGTGAGATCTGACAAAGATAGTAAGATAAATATTTTTGGTATTTTTGTTGTATAGATTGGAAAATAAAGATTACAAAATAAATAAATAGTAAACTAGAATTGTAGATCGGAAACTTATATGATGGAAAATAGACCCGGGGCCATAGGTTTCACTAGTGGCTTCTCTCATGATAGCATATATTACGGTGGGTGAACAAATTACTGCCGAGCAATTGATAGAAAAGCACATAATTATGAGAATATCTAGGCATGATCATGAATATAGGCATCACGTCCGTGTCAAGTAGACCAAAACGATTCTGCATCTACTACTATTACTCCACACATCGACCGCTATCTAGCATGCATCTAGAGTATTAAGTTCATAAGAACAGAGTAACGCATTAGGCAAGATGACATGATGTAGAGGGATAAACTCAAGCAATATGATATAAACCCCATCTTTTTATCCTCGATGGCAACAATACAATACATGCCTTGCTGCCCCTACTATCACTGGGAAAGGACACCGCAAGATTGAACGCAAAGCTAAGCACTTCTCCCATTGCCAGAAAGATCAATCTAGTAGGCCAAACTAAACCGATAATTCAAAGAGACTTGCAAAGATAACAAATCATGCATATAAGAATTCAGATAAGAACCTAATATTATTCATAGATAAACTTGATCATAAATCCACAATTCATCGGATCTCGGCAAACACACCGCAAAAGATTATTACATCAAATAGATCTCCAAGAACATCGAGGAGAAATTTGTATTGAGAACCAAAGAGAGAGAAGAAGCCATATAGCTAATAACTATGGACGAGAAGGTTTGTGGTAAACTACTCACACATCATCGGAGAGGCTATGGTGTTGATGTAGAAGCCCTCCGTGATCGATTCCCCCTCCGGCGGAGCACCGGAAAAGGCCCCAAGATGGGATCTCACGGGTACAGAAGGTTGCGGCGGTGGAAAAGTGGTGTCGTGGCTACCCCTGATGATTTTAGGGCATAAGAATATATATAGGCGAAAGAAGTACGTCGGTGGAGCTCCGTGGGGCCCACGAGGGTGGGGGGCGCGCCCTCCTGCCTCGTGGCCGCCTCGAGGAGTTCCAGACTTCAACTCCAAGTCTTCTGGATTGCATTTTTTCCAAGAAAGATCATCACGAAGGTTTCATTCCGTTTGATTCCGTTTGGTATTCCTTTTCTGCAAAACACTGAAATAGCTAAAAAACAGAAACTAGCACTGGGCCTCTAGTTAATAGGTTAGTTCCAAAAATAATATAAAAGAGCATATTAAAGCCCATTAAACATCCAAAACAGATAATATAATAGCATGGAACAATCAAAAATTATAGATACGTTGGAAACGTATCAAGCATCCCCAAGCTTAATTCCTGCTCGTCCTCAAGTAGGTAAATGATAAAAACAGAATTTTTGATGTGGAATGCTACCTAACATAAAAAAATTCAATGTAATTTCTTTTATTGTGGCATGAATGTTCAGATCCGAAAGATTCAAGACAAAAGTTTAGTATTGACATGAAAATAATAATACTTCAAGCATACTAACCAAGCAATCATGTCTTCTCAAAATAACATTGCCGAAGAAAGCTCATCCCTACAAAATCATATAGTTTGGCTATGCTTCATTTTCATCACACAAAATGCTCCCATCATGCACAACCCCAATGACAAGCCAAGCAATTGTTTCATACTTTAGTATTCTCAATCTTTTTCAACTTTCACGCAATATATGAGCGCGAGCCATGGACATAACACTATAGGTGGAACAGAATGGTGATTGTGGAGAAGACAAAAAAGAGGAAGATGGTCTCACATCAACTAGGCGTATCAATGGGCTATGGAGATGCCCATCAATAGATATCAATGTGAGTGAGTAGGGATTGCCATGCAATGGATGCCCTAGAGCTATAAGTGTATGAAAGCTCAACAAAAGAAACTAAGTGGGTGTGCATCCAACTCGCTTGCTCACGAAGACCTAGGGCATTTGAAGAAGCCCATCATTGGAATATACAAGCCAAGTTCTATAATGAAAAATTCCCACTAGTATATGAAAGTGACAACATAAGAGACTCTCTATCATGAAGATCATGTTGCTACTTTGAAGCACAAGTGTGGAAAAAGGATAGTAACATTGTCCCTTCTCTCTTTTTCTCTCATCATTTTTTTGGTGGGCTTCTTTGGCCTTTTTTATTATTTGGGCTTCTTTGGCCTCTCTTTTTTCGTCCGGAGTCTCATCCCGACTTGTCGAGGAATCATAGTCTCCATCATCCTTTCCTCACATGGGACAATGCTATAATAATGAAGATCATCACACTTTTATTTACTTACAACTCAAGAATTACAACTTGATACTTAGAACAAAATATGACTCTATGTGAATGCCTCCGGCGGTGTACCGGGATATGCAATGAATCAAGAGTGACATGCATGAAAAATGAATGGTGGCCTTGCCACAAATACAATGTCAACTACATGATTATGCAAAGCAATATGACAATGATGGAGCGTGTCATAATAAATGGAACGGTGGAAAAGTGCATGGCAATATATCTCAGAATGGCTATGGAAATGCCATAATAGGTAGGTATGATGGCTGTTTTGAGGAAGGTAACTAATGGGTTCATGGTACCGGCGAAAGTTGCGCGGCACAAGAGAGGCTAGAAATGGTGGAAGGGTGAGAGTGCGTATAATCCATGGACTCAACATTAGTCATAAAGAACTCACATACTTATTGCGAAAATCTACAAGTCATCACACCAAAAGCACTATGCGCATGCTCCTAGGGGGATAGATTGGTAGGAAAAGACCATCGCTCGTCCCCGACCGTCACTCATAAGGAAGGCAATCAAAGAAACACCTCATGCTTCAAATTTGTCACACAATGGTTACCATACGTGCATGCTACGGGACTTGCCAACCCCAACACAAGTATTTCTCAATTTCACAATTACTCAACTAGCACAACTCTAATATCACTATCTTCATATCTCAAAACAATTATCGAGTATCAAACTTCTCATAGTATTTAATGCACTCTATATGAAAGTTTTTATTATACCCATCTTGAATGCCCATCATATTAGGAATAATTTCATAACCAAAGCAATTACCATGCTGTTCTAAAAGAGTCTCAAAATAATATAAGTGAAGCATGAGAGATCAATAATTTCTATAAAATGAAACCACCACCGTGCTCTAAAAAGATATAAGCGAAGCACTAGAGCAAAATTATCTAGCTCAAAAGATATAAGTGAAGCACATAGATTATTCTAATAAATTCCGATTCATGTGTGTCTCTCCAAAAAGGTGTGTACAGCAAGGATGATTGTTGTAAACTAAAAATCAAAGACTCAAATCATACAAGACGCTCCAAGCAAAACACATATCATGTGGTGAATAAAAATATAGCCTCAAGTAAAGTTACCGATAGACGAAGACGAAAGAGGGGATGCCTTCCGGGGCATCCCCAAGCTTAGGCTTTTGGTTGTCCTTGAATTTTACCTTGGGGTGCCTTGGGCATCCCCAATCTTAGGCTCTTTCCACTCCTTATTCCAAAATCCATCAAATATTTACCCAAAAACATGAAAACTTCACAACACAAAACTTAAACAAAAAATCTCATGAGCTCCGTTAGTATAAGAAAACAAACCACCACTTTAAGTTACTGTAATGAACTCATTCTTTATTTATATTGGTGTTAAACCTACTGTATTCCAACTTCTCTATGGTTCATACCCCCCGATACTAGCCATAGATTCATTAAAATAAGAAAACAACACACGAAAAACAGAATCTGTCAAAAACAGAACAGTCTGTAGTAATCTGATTCATACACATACTTCTGTAACTCCAAAAATTCTCAAATAAATTGGTAGACGTCAGGAATTTGTCTATTAATAATTTTCAAAAAGAATAAACCTAAAATCACTCTCCAGTAAAAAATGGCAGCTAATCTCGTGAGTGCAAAAGTTTCTGTTTTTTACAGCAAGATCGCAAGGACTTCACCCAAGTCTTCCCAAAGGCTCTACTTGGCACAAACACTAATTAAAACATAAAACCACATCTAAAAAGAAGCTAGATGAATTATTTATTACTAAACAGGAACAAAAAGCAAAGAACAAAAATAAAATTGTGTTGCCTCCCAACAAGCGCTATCGTTTAACGCCCCTAGCTAGGCATTGATAATTTCGATGATGCTCACATGAAAGACAAGAATTGAAGCACAAAGAGAGCATCATATAGCATATGAAAAACACATCTAAGTCTAACATACTTCCTATACATAGGCATCTTATAGGAAAATAAATTATCAAGACAAGAAAAAACTAGCATATGCAAGAAAGAAGTGAGAAACAATAACAATCTCAACATAACGAGAGGTAATTTAGTAACATGAAAATTTCTATAACCATATTTTCCTCTCTCATAATAATTACATGTGGGATCATATTCAAATTCAACAATATAGATCTCACATAACATATTTTCAACACGATCCACATGCATGTGAAGTTGACACTCTTCCAAAATAGTGGGATAACATAAAATAAAGTCATTACATCTCCGAACCCACTTTTATCAAAAACTTCATAAGATTGAACATTATCCAAATATATGGGGTCTAAAGTTGACACTCTTCCAAATCCACTTTCAATAATATTTCAAACACTATTATCAATCACATATTCATCATGGGGCGTAAATAAATTTTCAAGATCATAAGAAGCACTATCACCCCAATCATGATCATTGCAATAAGTAGAGGGCATAGCAAAACTAGCATCCCCAAGATTAGGGTTTTGCATGTTATTAGCACAATTTACATCAATAGAATTTATAATAAAATCATTGCAATCATTCTTTTTATTCAGAGGTCTATCGTGAATCGCTTCATAAAGTTCTACATCACAATTTTCAGATTCACGAATTTCAAGCAAAACCTCATAAAGATAATCTAGTGGACTCAACTCACTAGCAATAGGTTCATCATAATTGGATCTCTTAAAGAGATTAGCAAGTGGATGAGGATCCATAAACTTTTAGCAAGCGAAGATGCAAGCAAAAAGAAGGTACATGGTAACACAAGCAAACAAAAGATCGAACGGAAGAAGGGCGAAGAAAAGGCAAAGGTTTTTGAAAATTGTTTTAGAAGTGGGGGAGATGAAAACGAGAGGGGAATGGCAAATAATGTAATGTGAGGGAGAAGAGTTTATGATGGGTACTTGGTATGTCTTGACTTGGCGTAGATCTCCCCGGCAACGGCGCCATAAATCCTTCTTGCTACCTCTTGAGCATGCGTTGGTTTTCCCTTGAAGAGGAAAGGGTGATGCAGCAAGGTAGCGTAAGTATTTCCCTCCGTTTTTGAGAACCAAGGTATCAATCCAATAGGAGATAACACACAAGTCACCTAGTACATGCACAAACAATCAAGAACCTTGCAACCAACGCGATAAAGGGGTTGTCAATCCCTTCACGCCAATCGCAAAAGTGAGATCTGATAAAGATAGTAAGATAAATATTTTTGGTATTTTTGTTGTATAGATTGGAAAAAAAGACTGCAAAATAAATAAATAGTAACTAGAATTGTAGATCGGAAACTTAGATGATGGAAAATAGACACGGGGCCATAGGTTTCACTAGTGGCTTCTCTCATGATAACATATATTACGGTGGGTGAACAAATTACTATCGAGCAACTGATAGAAAAGCGCATAATTATGAGAATATCTAGGCATGGTCATGAATATAGGCATCACGTCCGTGTCAAGTAGACTGAAACGATTCTGCATCTACTACTATTACTCCACACATCGACCGCTATCCAGCATGCATCTAGAGTATTAAGTTCATAAGAACAGAGTAACGCATTAGGCAAGATGACATGATGTAGAGGGATAAACTCAAGCAATATGATATAAACCCCATATTTTTCTCCTCGATGGCAACAATACAATACATGGCTTGCTGCCCCTACTGTCACTAGGAAAGGACACCGCAAGATTGAACCCAAAGCTAAGAACTTCTCCCATTGCAAGAAAGATCAATCTAGTAGGCCAAACTAAACCGATAATTCAAAGAGACTTGCAAAGATAACAAATCATGCATATAAGAATTCACAGAAGAACCAAATATTATTCATAGATAAACTTGATCATAAGTCCACAATTCATCGGATCTTGGCAAACACGCCGCAAAAGAATATTACATCGAATAGATCTCCAAGAACATCGAGGAGAACTTTGTATTGAGAACCAAAGAGAGAGAAGAAGCCATTTAGCTAATAACTATGGACCAGAAGGTTTGTGGTAAACTACTCACACATCATCGGAGAGGCTATGGTGTTGATGTAGAAGCCCTTCGTGATCGATTCCCCCTCCGGCGAAGAGCCGGAAAAGGCCTCAAGATGGGATCTCACGGGTACAGAAGGTTGCGGCGGTGGAAAAGTGGTTTCGTGGCTCCCCGTGATGATTTTAGGGTATATGAGTATATATAGGCGAAAGAAGTACGTCGGTGGAGCTCCGTGGGGCCCATGAGGGTGGGGGCACGCCTTCCTACCTCGTGGCTGCCTTGCGGAGTTCCAGACTTCAACTCTAAGTCTTCTGGATTGCGTTTGTTCCAAGAAAGATCATCGCGAAGGTTTCATTATGTTTGGATTCCCTTTGGTATTCGTTTTTTGCAGAACACTGAAATAGTAAAAAAACAGAAACTGGTGTTGGGCCTCCGATTAATAGGTTAGTCCCAAAAATAATATAAAAGAGCATATTAAAGCCCATTAAACATCCAAAACATATAATATAATAGCATGGAACAATAAAAAAATTATAGATACGTTGGAGATGTATCAGGCTGCTTCCCAAGCTTGCCACGGCGCTCGAGGGCATCGTCGTCGGAGTGGGCCCCATGGTGGAGGGAGAGACCCGCGCGCTTTTTACCTCGGCCGCGACGCACATCTTCAGCAACCTCCATCTTCGGGACCCCAGCTTCAACCTTGGTGCGCTGCTCGAACCTGTGGATCCTGAGCTCCACGACACTGCTGCCAAGGCCGTGGTGGAACAGGTGGATGCCCTGTTGCAGAAGTTCCTCTGCGTCGACTCCGCGACCATGGCTAATGGCAAGGATGGTGGCGACATTGTCGATGGCGGGCCTCTCGATGCGGGCGACGGCAGTGCCCAAGGATGAGGAAGAAGCTCGAAGGCGGCGCTTCCCATTGTTTTAGTCCTGCAATATTTATCATGACTCGTGGAGGCGTAAGAACTTTATGCTTTGAGCTTTAAGAGACATTATGTTTTGTAATAATTTGCTAGGGTTCTACGATTTCCTTTCCGTTTGCTTTAGTGTTCTGTGTCGGCAAGGCCCGGCCCCGCGCATACCTCAGTCGCCATTTGGTCATCTGGATCACCAGGACGAGAGTAAGAGGTGAGGGGCTACGTGACCAGTTAGGCTCATGAGTCGTGATGCTCAGGAGTCCCCCTTGACATACGAACATCCCTCGGGAAGGAGGTGCGGGTGTAGGTTTTAGCATTCTGTGTCGGCAGGGCCCTGCCCCGCGCATACCTCAGCCTCTGTTGGGGCATCCGGATCACCAGGACGAGACCAAGGGGTGAGGGGCTACATGACTAGTCGCGATGCTTTAGGATTCCCCCTTGATGTACGAACAAACCTCCATAACTTTCCTTGCCGGGCCCTCGCTCGGGAGGGGCGCGCGAAGACCAGATCCGAGGGACCTGGCGAGCTGGCATACACCAGGCGTGACCTGAGCGTAGCCCCTGTGCCCAGCCCCCTCGCGCAACCCTCTCGAGGGAAAAGCAGCATGGTGAGGATGAGCAGCGAGCCTAGTGGCTCTCTTGAGGTCACTGCAGCCGTGAGGCTGCCCTCAGTTATTTATTCACCAGCATGGAGCATGGTGCTTCCACTCTTGCACGGGCATAGCCGCTCCTCAACCGTGTCATGTGCCAACGCGGAGCATGGGGCTTCCACTGGTACGTGGGTGGGAGCTCCCTCTGAAGGGAGACTCCGGGGCATGTACAGCCCCGCCCTGACACGTGGCTTGCACGACAGGCCTGGAGGAGGTGTGTATGGGCACTAGTGAGCCAGCGCGGGACTCATGAGGCCCTACCTCAAGGCGGGTTGCGCTTGAATTTGATTCGGAACACTTGTGATAGCCCTGCGAGATGGTTAGGCAGCCTGCACCGAGCGAATCTCTTGAGGTTATCGCATGAGAAGGCCAAACACCAATGACCCCAGGAGGTGACGTGAACGGGGCCGGCCCGCCAGACAGAGCTCATCCATTGGGTTTGTCGACGTTGCAGGGACGGACCCGAGCACAGACGCCATGCCCAGTCTTCTCATGCGGAAGTCCTGAAGAAAGACAACTGGCGTGCGGCTCCCGTGGTGGCGAGGCACCAGGTCGCGCGCCCCTACTTATCTTCCCCCGATTAGGTCATGCGAGAACAAGGCACCAAGGACCATGGGAGGTGACGTGCACGGGAGCTGGCCCACGAGCCAGCACTCAGCCACTTGGGTTTAGCGATGCTGCATGGGCGGACCCGAGCACAGACACCGTGCCAGTCCTTAATCATGAGGTGGACGTGGGCGGGTTTGCAAGGGCGCACAACGTTCATGGCGATGAAGCACCGGATAGGCAGGTGATAAACATAAAGCAACTGATGGATAGGGTAAAGCCAGTTCTGATAGATGCAAAGAATGATACATGCCGCAGGGATGGACCAACACAGCTTGGGGATAATGCAGCCCGAGGGGCGCCCCCAACTGGACAAACCAAAAACTGTCACCTGGTACCATTGCCGAAGAAGTGTTGAAGTAGATGAAGACGCGTGCTGCAGAAGTTGCTCCTCATGAGTCGCCGAGGTCCTGAACCTCGCGAGGCTCTGGAGGCCCCGGGGGCTCGCGAGGAACCATCGCCACCTCCGACAGGATCGCCTGGTGTCTGGCCCCATGAGCCGCCAGGACGCCCCGCATGTGGCACTGGTGCATGGCAGCCCTCTTCAGCGAACCGAAAGGTATGTGAATGTAGCTGTGAGGGGGGCCCTCGCGCCGGCCAACGTGGGACGTCGAGAAGAGCTCCTGAGATGCTGCCCTATTGAGCCATGGGATGTTGAAGTAGACGTGCAGCTCGCTGCCCTCGTTAGGGGCAGCAGCTGCACCAGGGGGTGGGCGACAGCGCTCACCACGCATGGCTTGCGCCTCCTGAAGCTCCTTGATTGCCTTGGTGATGAACTCGTGAGCACCTGGCGCCTTGCACCCTGTGCCCTCCTCGCGGGAGCACGCATCAAAGCACGCCTCCACATGGAGCCCGAGCGCCTCCCTTGTGACGTTGGCAGGTCTGGGGCCCTCTAGAGGAGAGCCCCCGAGCCCAGCCTGAGAGGGGCACCGGGCGGGCCTTCCTATGTGAGAGGGGAAGACGCCCCGTTAGTGGGTGCAGGTCCTGAGGCAGGGCCACCGGCCGCCCAATCCTCCTAAGGTCCTCGCTTGACCAGCTGGTTCTTCTTCTTGGAGACGGCCTCAGGAGGATAGATAGCGCCCTCATCATCTGGGTTCTCGACCGCCGCAGCCTGGTCGGCGTGCTCGAGGGAGCACACTGCGTCCTCCTTGTCGCAGGCGACCGTGATGATGTCGCCGCTTCCTCACATCTTGACGATGTCATAGCCATGGTGAGTCGCAGCCATGAACTTGGCCAGGGCCGGATACCCGAGGATGGCATTGTACAGGAGGCGGATGTAGGCAACATCGAAGTCGGTGAGCTCAGTGCGGTAGTTGTTGCGCTTGCCGAAGGTGACAGGGAGGCGGATCTGCCCTATCGGGGTGGTGGAGCCGCCGGTCACTCCTGAGAAGGGCTTGGTAGGCTAAAGCTAGTCGTACGGCACATGGAGCCTGTTGAAGGTCTTGACAGAGAGATCATTGAGCCCCGTGCTGCCATCGATGAGTGTCTTGGTGACGAGGACGTTGCTGATGGTAGGCGAGCAGAGCATCAGGAGGGCGCTAGTAGTGACCGCGCACTTGAGCGGGTCAGAAGAGTCGAAAGTGATGGCGTACTTGGACCACCTGAGCGGACGTGTTGCCTCGAGCTTGGGGAGGGCCGTGTTCACCTCGCGAGCGAACTGCTTGAAGATGCGATGGGAGGCAGGGGCCTGAGCGCCGCCTACATGCAAGCGATGGCACGAGGCTCCTGGAAGCCCCCAGCTCCATCATCTTGGTGGTGGTCATCATTCCTTCTTGGTGGTGGCGACAGCGGGGGAAGGCCAGGGTTGCCCTAAGGGCAGTCCTCACGAGGCTGGCCCTGCTAGCGGTCCTCACGAGGCTGATCGCGCCAGTCCTGGTGGGGGTCGCGGTTGTCCCAGTGTCCTCCTCCTCGGCCCCCTCCACGGCCGTAGCCTCGATCGTTGCGCTCGGGGCAACGACCAAGGCGCCCGTCACAGATGGCCCTGAGCTCCTATCAGTCATTGGTGTTGTGGCTGTGCATGTTGTGGAAGATGCAGAACGGGCGGCTACCCTTGGATGACTCTGGGTGGTCGTACCCGCGCTTCATCTCAGGCTCGGCTGCAAGCACAGCTGGCCCCTTGCGCTTCACGTCTTTGGCCTTGGTTTTCTTGTCTTCTGGATCCGCCTCCGGAAGCTCCAGGAGGGAGAGGCGACCTTCCTCATCTCTCACACATTTTGTTGCCATGTTGAACATCTCCAGAGCCGTGCATAGCTCCTCGTGTATGGCGAGCTCTTCCTTCATCTTGAAGTCATGGACGCCATCAGTGAATGCCGAAATGATGGCCTCGTCTGACACCTTGGGAATCTTGAGGTGAACGATGTTGAAGCGCTGGATGTATTTTTGCAAGGTCTCCCCTCGCTGCTACTTGATGCGCCGTAGGTCAACCGCAGCCGGCGGGCGGTCGCGAGTGCCCTGGAAGTTGGCGACAAAACGCTCTCACATCTCATCCCAAGAGGAGATCGATCCCGCGGGGAGGTCGATCCCGTTCAGGAGCCACGAGCATGCACCATCCTTGAGAGCCAAGGGAAACCAGTTCGCCATGACCTTCTCATCGCCATTGGCCGCCTCGATGCTCAACTCGTAGAGCTGCAGGAACTCAGCAGGGTCCGGGGTGCCATCGTCGCGCGGAGGCAGGTCGGCCTTGAACTTTCCTGGCGAGACGACGCGGCGTAGCTCCGGGGTGAACGCACGACATCCAGTCGTGGTCATAGGAGCCCGTCGTGGAGGTGGAGCTTGATCTTGGCGTTCGCGCACCACCACCTCGGGCGGCACGCTGTCTTGACGTGGCGGTGCTGGGAGCGCGTGCCCACTTGGCAGCTTTCCTCGTCACGCGTTGGCTTCCTGCGCGACGGGTCGTGCCGTGGAGCCTCGCGCCTTGGCACGGGGACGATGTCTTTCCTAGGAGGGGGAGGAGGTGCTCCGTAGGCCACGTCGCCTGCAAGAGGCGGCAGGGGGGGGAGCAGTGAGCTGGACAGTGTAGGTGCCTCTCCGTCGGCGCTGACGAGCAAGGCGATGCGGTCCAGCGAGTCCTCGTAGAGGTCGTCACTCGGGCGATAGTGCAGGAGCTCGCGTGCCATGAGCAACGCAGCCTACACGTTCGCCAGCCCGCAACGAGCATGAGAAGACGAAGCGGCCGCCGGAGTCAGCGATAGGGTGGTGGTGTGCCCATCACGCCGCACGGAGGGCTGCATCGACGAAGCCTGCTGATCGTGGGCCGCGGGGCAACAGGGAGCGACGGGGGGCGCCATCGCCTACAGGCACCGTCTGGGCGACGCGGGCGGCGAGGTGGCCTGGGGGCGGATCGACCGGAGAAAGAGAGGCTCCGACGCACCCCTACCTGGCGTGCCAAATGTCAGATTCCGGGCTCCGCAGACCCTGGATAGATTCAATCTCTAGGGTGCGTGCGAAGAAATCAACCTCCCTAGTATGCCAACTCGTCAATCCCACGACCTAGCTTGATGAACTGGAAGGAAACGGGACATAGCAGTTTACCCAGGTTCGGGCCACCTTGCGGTGCAAAACCCTACTCCTGCTTTGTGGTGGATTGGCCTCTAGGTGGGCTGAGGATGAACTTGTACAGTGGAAGAACAACCTCACGAGGTGTGTTCTTGGGTGAGCTGGTGGGTGTGAGGATGGAATCGATCACGATCCTCTCTACGGTGGTGGCTAGGCTCTATTTATAGTGGCCTTGGTCCTCTTCCCAAATGAAGGCGGCAGGGATCCTACAACAGCCAAATTCGAAGGGAGACAACTAGTACATCTTATCCTGACAAAAGGTGGACTTCGCCTGCAAAGCTTCTGGTCGTGACGCCGCGGTGGGCTCGGCGATGACCTCCGTCTTGCCATCCTGGAGGTCTCGGTCTTGTAGCATGGAAATGGAAACCTTTAGTTGATTCCTCGGGACTCTATGCATGCGCTTGCCTCCTTAGCACCAAAGAGGAAACCTACTGATCTGCGCTCTCTGGAACCTGCCTATCCTTGGTCATCATGGCTTGCATCATCCGAACCTCATGAGGTGAGGGCTTTCATAGAAATATCCGCTCCTAGGGAGCCAGCCTGAGGAGGCCGCTCCTTCTGGAGGTCTTGACGTTGTCTGCCTCGCGAGGCTTGGCCCCTAGCGAGGGTCTTGTTTTGTTGGTGTTAAAGATGGGATGTACCAGGCCGCTGAAGGAGCCACACGACGGGCTGCGGGCAGGCAAGTCTGGGTACCTCGGTTCCCAGAACACCGACAGTAAGGCACAATGGTGCGCATGAAAATTCAAGAATCTTTCTAAACACAATAAAAAGACCTTGCTCTTATTAGTAGATGGGTCGTTAACTCCATAGTCAACAGCTGCCTCAACACCATGACTGGTCTCCTGCATCAAAAATAAACAAATGAAGATGAACATGTTCAACTACATTACTGACAGCAAAACAACCTAGTAAAAATGCAAAGATCGAGGACCGACTCACCTCAAGAACAGGGGACTCCAAACCGACATCATTCGTATGGTGGTTAGAAACATTAGCTTCAGTATCATCACCAACCCTCCTGGCAGCAGCCTCATCCTATTCCATCTGCTTGATAGCAGCATTAGCACCTTCTTCATATGGCTTGCAGCGAGAGTCTTGCATAGTTTTGAAATGCCTCACGTTGTTCAATAGGTGCACCGAGCTCTGGATTAGTTGAACAGCACCATCACGCATATCACTAATTAAAATTCTGTCCATCTCAATATAGTCCACTGCTTCATCAACATTAAACTGATCTCCGTCAGGAAGGATACCATCAATACATCTTAGATGCTCAACTATAGTTCGGACCTTTTCCAGCTCAGAACACACGTTAATAGAAATATGCTCAATGTGCTCCAACGCAGAAACAGCTACATCAATACCAAAACCCAGCCTCTGCGAAGTACTAGCCTTACTAGGGCTAGGGGGAATATAACCAGCACTCTCAACACTACGACCATCTCTCAACTCATCGTGCGAAGATGAAATCTTGGGAACTTGAGACGACATCTCCAGGACTGGCCATTTATAGACCCAGAAAAATACAACTTCCTCTGGAGTTTTCCAGTACGAACAAGGGAAAAAAAGAGTCAATTAATCAATGCAATGCACAGGAAAAAATAACATTTAATTAACATATTTAAATCCTCAGTACTAACATGCTTTCAGTGTCAGTGCCAAGTTGTTAGTGTTTACAAACAGGTCATGTGAACAAGAGATTCAGTTCAACCACATATGACACAACAATACTAAAGATCATACCTAAATCTCACAAGCTTAAGAACTGACAAATCTAAATAGGTAACTCTATAGTACACATGTTCACTCCAGCAAAAGAGCTATACCTAAATAAAAGGACTACAAGACATGATAGAAATAAAACTCATCAAAAGCTTCCCAAACACTCAAGTCCTTCGGTCTGCATTGCCTTTTCTTATCAAATCTGCATCAGCCAAACCAGAAAGCTTGTCCTAATCCATGAAACATAAGAGGGGGACTCGCATGTCAACATTTGGAATATTGCCACACATGAGGCAGTCAAGGTACATTAGTACATGCCTATAGCACAGCCTGTGATTGCCTTCCCCAAGGTAACACCCTCTTGGTACCTCACAACAGTCCTACGCAACTCATCAACCATCAACTGGCAATAATCCATACCAGCCTTGTCCTCGATGACAAGGTTCTCAAACATTGCTGCCTCTTTGGAAACACGAGTGGCCGCACTAGGAAATACAACTTTCATGAACACAATAATGAGGAACACTCGTAGAGCTAGGTCATCTTTACTAGGATCATTGACAAGCACCTTGAGCTTATCCGTCAAATCCTTAGTCTTGATATCCTGGATCCTGCTGATGCCAAGATCTGATCTTAACTTCATTAGTGTGTTGTCATATCTGTCCTCTGACGGCCTTGGTGCACAGCGACCACCACGAGGGAACCCAAAAAGCTGTTGTATGCCATCACTAGTGATGCAAAACTTCATATTTGCCTCACCCATGTCAAGAGTCATCGTATCAGGATCTATCTTCAGATACAAAACTCCCGTTAGAGGGTGGGAAATGTTAGACTTCACCTTCCATTCGAAGATAGAACCAAAACCAGCTGCATGAAGTCTGCACACATGGCGACTCTTGAGCAAACGAGTACAAGTATCTATCTATTTTAGCGAACATAGCACAATTATATTCAATCGTTGTAAGTCGACATTGTCGGTGCAACAAACCCTGGGTGTGTTACCCAGACTGTGCACAGGCACAAGAGCAAGATCGAAGCATCAGTCAAGCCAGAGTTCAAGGGACCAAAGGATTCGAATGACCAACATGCAGATCAGGAGGATCGGGATCAAGTGAGAGAAGCCAGATATCACCAAGAGAAATGCCTCCCTTGTCGGGCAGCCGAAGCCCGGCAAGGGGCAAGGCCACCCCCAGAAGTAGGTGAGCGAAGCGCCCCGACAGGGCCTATCGGGGCTCACGGAGGCAAGACCACCTCACCAACGACTCTATCACGACCCACGTCGTCGATCAGTGCGGTGTCAAGCCACAAAGTTACTGAGGTGCAGTCATTCACCGCATGGCTGCCTCTCCTTACAGAAGAAACCCACAGATGACACCCGTCCTGCGACGTGTCAAGAGAACAGGCGCGGAGCTGCGAGATAGCCCGGTAGGCCTTGCCAGGCAACCAGTGATGTGACACTAAGCGGTGCATTTAATGCGCCCTGTCAGCCCGCAGAGTTAGGTATGGTAACACTGTTTGCTATCATATCAGTGCATAATGACTACTTTGCTATTGTGGTGACCCCTTGATCTATAAAAGGAGGCCAATGGCGACCGTAGAAAGGGTTAGAAGGTTGGATAACTCACACCGTCATACGCGCGTAGTCACTGCTGCCCCAAGGCAACCTCTGCCGGGCAAGTGTACTACGCTCACTCCCACCTTTTCCAGCATCAATCCACCAAAGCAGGAGTAAGGTTTTACGCCTCGCGGTGGCCCGAACCTAGGTAAATTGCTTGTGTGATCCCTGTCGCGCTGCCCTCACGCTCGTCTGCTCTTTGTGCAACACGTTGCCCTCCTGCCGAACCAGCAAGGGGACTCCTAGTTCCATAGGTGGCCGTGGTTTCCCACGACATCTTTGGCGTGCCAGGTAGGGGGCTCGCTTGTGCGAATCTGAAGGCGTGCGCAGCGCGTCGACTTCGTCACCATCTTCGCCTTCGACAACACCATCGACCATGGCGCCCAAGAAGAAATCCTGCCCTCCAGCTCATCCATCCACCTCGAAGGCTCTGCCGCCAGCGACCTCTAACGCTTCAGGAAGTGCGGGGGCGCGCGAGGACGTGGACGCTACTGGGGATGTGGTCGAAGCAGGCGGGACCGTTACCACTTCCCCCACAGCCGACGCAGGAGCAGGAGGCACAGGAGGAGAGCAGCATAAGCAACACCCCGACGGCCACGCTCCCCAAGGTACGGGTTAGGGGGCTACTCCATCTACGTCCCTCTCTCCTTCCGACAGGCACATCCACAGCAATGGTGCTCGGACCAGGGCGAACCGCCGCCCTCTGGCCGCCCCCGCCACGGGTGCGGTCGCAGTGTCTGCACCTCCCCCGGGATGGGCCGACCAAGTCGTTGCGCCCGATGGAGCCGCTGGCCCTCGAGCGCCTTCACCGCACCACCTCCAGGTGGTTGCCCCGCAGCAACAGCCGGGGTGCAGTATTACCGTCGCTGGCACCGTTAGGAGCCGCGCGACGGTATGATCAACTTCATCGACATCCGTGCTAAGTACAGCCTGGGAGGCCATGGCGCGAGCTCAGCTGTTGATGAGGTTTCCGCCAGCGGCTAAGAGATGGACGAATGGCGTGCCACCATCCAGAGCCTGCTTGGCTTCGCCAAAGCTGGGGGCTCACGGTGAGCTGGCCAGCCACGACCTCGCTAAGCGACAGCAACAACTCATGCTGCTGACCGTACGGAAGGGGCCATCCCCACGGTGCAGTCCCCACCTCTGCAGCCAGCGTGAGCGCCACAGAATCAAGATCACGACGACATCTCGATGGCCTCTTTTGACCCTCGAGTACATCCAGGCCAAGGTTGAGCCCCGGAGGATGGGCGGAGAGGAGACACGCGTGTCGTCATTTAGCAGCGCCGCGACGACCTCCGTCGGACCGGTGGGTGCGACGGCCTCAACATCGACGAGCCTGCGCTCGGTGTTGGGGGTGCCTACCTTTTGAAGTTGGCTGCCCTACCTTTACACGAGAGCTGCGGCAAGTCCGTTGGTCTTCCGTTCGCACGTTCAAGCCAGAGATACCTGAGAAGTATGATGGGAGGCTAAACCCGGCAGAGTTCCTGAGCATCTACACCATTGCTGTCTAGGCTGCCGGGGAAGAGATGGGAAGGTGTTTGCCAACTACTTCCCTTTGGTCGTCAAGTCCAATGTGAGGTCTTGGCTGATGCACCTACCGGAGAACTCCATTTCATCGTGGGCTGACCTGTGCCACGAGTTCATTGGCGCCTTCACTGGTGGTCATCAGGAACCCGGCATGCCCAGTGATTTGCAGCTCCTCCAGCAGAAGGAAGGAGAAACCCTCCGTAAGTATTATAGAGATTCAACAAAGTTCATAGAAATATCCCAAATATCCATCGGACAGCCGTGATAGCTGCCTTCCAGTCCAATGTGCGCAACTGTCGCATTCATTCCAAGATGAATGTCTAGTTGAACAAGACTATGAATGAGATTTACACATTAGTGGATAAGTGTGCTCGGATGGAGGAGGGAAGGAGGTCGCCCGGAGAGGAAGATTGCACCAACGTTGATTCTGAGGATGAGGACGAATCAACTAGTCAGAAGAAGAGCAAGAAGCGCAGTAAGAAGCGAAGGGACAAGGCAGTGATGACTTTTGAAGGATCTGGCATACCAGTGCCGACAAGAAGGCCAAAGTTGAGGCCCCGGCATGGAAGCTGCCGCGTGCACTGACTGCCGTGAGGCCGCGGCTGCCGAGAAAGCTGGGAAAGGCGATGGGCCATACTGCAAGATTCATCGGACCAAGGGCCACGACCCTCAAGAGTGTTACCAGGTCGAGCAGCTTCTCAAGAAATAGAGAGCAGAATATGAGAAGCGTGATAAGGAAAAAGGTCAGAATGTTGCTGGCGGTAAGGGCCGGGGTGGTGAAGTAAATCGTCCTGGCAAACCCTTTCGAAACCAAGGAAAGCCCACCAGAGGTCGAGGGAAGGAAACCTGTGAAGATGAAAGTGATGGAGGGGATGAAGAGGAAACCAGTGAGCAAGAGTTTCAGAAGGCCACAAACGCCCTATGAATTGACGGAGGTGCATCTTTGCACACTTCTCACCGCCAGCTCAAATGGTGGGCATGAGAGGTCGGTGCCGTGGATCCAGCGCCAGAGGCCCGGAAGGCGCTCAAATGGTCCGGTACCCCCATCATCTTTGACGAGGAGGATCATCCTAGCCGTCCCGTTGCGGTAGGATGTTTGCCATTCTTGGTCTCTCCAACAATCTGCAACCTCAAGGTCACATAGATGTTGGTGGACGGCGGCGCTGGGTTGAATATGATTTCCCCGGCAGTCATCAGCAAACTTCAGATAGGGGAAGATGAGCTAGAGGTTACGGGCACGTTTCTAGGAGTTAATCCCGGCAGGAGCCATCCTAAGGGAAAGATCACGTTGTCGGTAACGTTTGGGGCAGAACTGAATTACCGGACTCAGAGGATTGTGTTTGATGAGGTTGTTCTCCCCCTGTCGTACAATAGGATTCTTGGACGCCCGGCCTTGGCTAAATTCATGGCGGCATCCCACTATGCCTACGATACCTTGAAGATGCCTAGGCCACTAGGAGTCATTACCATCCCATCGGATGAGAAGGATGCAATTATCTGTGTGGACAAGATGTACCGGGACGTAGTCGCGGTAGAGGCAGCGGCAGCGGCGGCTCCCGCCAAGGAAAGCAAAGGAAAGAAGAGAGGTTGTAGGGACTCCAGCAAGGAGTCCGGGAACTGTGTCCCCACCGAGTGCACGGCACCCGTTGACGACGTTCCGGAGTGTTCTAACAGCAAGAGATCCAAGATTGCCGCACCCCAAGTGAAGAAGGTCCTGGCAGGGCTGGCTGGCGTTGATGGTACTTTCACTATTAGCGCCACCCTCGATGACAAATAGGAAAGAACGCTCGTTGCCTTCCTGCGGGCAAATATTTTGCCTGGCAACCATCCGATATCCCTGGTGTTCCCAGGAAGGTAATCAAGCACCACCTTGTTGTCTGCCCACATGCCCGACCTGTCAAATAGAAAGTCCGGAAGCAGGCATTGGAGAGACAGCAATTCATTGCAGAAGAAATCAAGAAGCTTGAAGCAGCTGGTTTGGTTAGAGGATTATTGCATCCCACGTGGTTGGCAAATCCAGTGGTAGTCCGTAAGGCTAACGGGAAGTGGAGGCTTTGGATAGATTTCAAAGATCTCAACAAGGCTTGCCCAAAAGAGCCATTTCCCTTGCCGCACATCGACCAGATTGTGGACTCCATTTCAGGTTGTGATCTGCTCTCCTTTCTGGACGCATACTCTGGGTATCACCAAATCTTCATGTCCAAGGAGGACGAAGAGAAGACATCGTTCATCACACCATGTGGTACGTACTGCTTTGTCCGCATGCCATTCGGATTAAAGAGTGTCGGGTCCACTTTTGCAAGGGCAATCCAGATTGGTTTTGAGCCACAACTGCACAGACACATAAAGGCCTATATGGATGATATTGTCGTCAAGACCAAGGATAAGGCCACCCTCATTCAAGATTTGGAGGAAACGTTTGATAATCTGCGCAAGATCAATCTGAAGCTTAATCCGGAGAAGTGTGTATTTGCTGTTCCCTCCGGCAAGCTACTTGGGTTCTTTGTGTCCCATCGTGGGGATCAAAGCCAACCCCGACAAGATCAAGGCCATCGAGTAGATCCAAGCGCCAAGGACAGTTAAGGATGTGAGGCGCCTAACAGGATGTGTTGCCGCGCTAAGCAGGTTCAGCACCAAGTCTGCCGAGCGCACCCTGCCATTCTTTAAGATTTTGAAGAAGGCCGGCCCTATGAAGTGGACCCCAGAAGCAGATGCAGCTTTGCAAGATTTGAAGGCCTACTTGTCCTCCGTGCCTACCTTGGTTGCTCCCAAACCTCAGGAGCCGTTGCTTCTATACTTGGCGGCAACCAACCAGGTGGTTAGTGCGGCCTTGGTAGCGCAGCTGGAAGTGGATGAGACAGGAAGTAAGCAGAGACCGGCAGAGTCAAAGAAGGATCAGGACAGCAATGAGCATGGCAACGAGAGCAACCCCAAGGACGCGGCAAGGAAACAAGTGGTGCAGCGCCCAGTGTACATCATCAGTTCCCTGTTACAGGGGGCTAGATCGAGGTACTCTGGCGTGGAGAAGTTGATCTTTGGTCTCATTATGGCCTCAAGAAAACTTCGCCACTACTTCCAAGCCCACGAGATCACGGTTGTTACTCATTTTCTGTTGCAAAGGATACTCCAAAACCCTGAGGCTACTCACAGAATAGTGGAGTGGGCTTTGGAGTTATCCAGCTTTGGTTTGAAGTTTGAGAGCACATCAACTATTCAGAGCAGGGCATTGGCAGAGTTTATTGCGGAATGGATGCCAACCCCTGATGAGGAAGTGACAGAGACACCTATCCCCGGCAAGGAATCGCCCCAAGAATGGATTATGTATTTCGATGGTGCCTTTTCCCTGCAAGGTGCAGGGGCTGGCCTGCTTCTTGTTGCCCCCTCCGGGGAGCACTTGAAGTACATCGTCCAAATGCATTTTGCCCAGGAAGAGGCAAAAAACAATACAGCTGAGTATGAAGGACTCCTTGCCGGGCTCAGGATTGTAGCTGAATTGGGAATCAAGAAGCTGATCATTCGAGGAGATTCACAGCTTGTGGTGAGACAAGTCAACAAGGATTACCAAAGTCCATTGATGGAGGCATATGTTGAGGAAGTGAGGAGATTGGAGGAACACTTTGACCGATTGCAAACAGAGCACGTACCCCGTGCGGAAAACATCACAACTGATCATCTGTCAAAGTGTGATGCATAGAAGTTTCCTATGGAACCCGGGACTTTTGTTCTCCATCTCACTCAGCCCTCCATATCCCCAGCAACAATGGCCTGGAAGAGGAGAAAGTTGGACTACCGTAAGACTCCCCCGATAGAGCCGTCTGCTCTCGGCAAAGACCCTGCCGGAAACAACTCCTCACAGCCTACCAGACCACCCCCTCCAGCCGGGCCCATGGACCCCGTGAACGAGGCTGGTGCTCCCGCAGTAGAGGAGGTGCCGCTAGTCCTCGTTGCTGAGCCCTAGGCTCCAACTTGGGCAAGGCACATTATCCAGTTCCTCCAAACCGGAGAGCTCCCGACGACCAAGATGAAGCTGAAAAAGTAGCCTGGAGAGCCAGTATGTATCAGTTTGTCGATGACACTCTGTACAGAAGGAGGCCCAACGTTGTGAAATTGAAGTGTGTCTGCCGAGAAGAAGGAAAGAAAGTGCTGGTTGAGATTCACAGAGGAATGTGCGGCTCCCACATTGGATCAAGGGCAATAGTTGGGAAAGCATTCCGACAAGGATTCTATTGGCTCACAGCCCTCCAAGATGTGGTCGAGCTTGTCACAACATGTGAAGCCTATCAGTTCCATTCCAAGAAAACACACCAGCCTGCCCAATCCCTTCAAGCAATCCCTCTATCATGGCCATTTTTGGTCTGGGGGCTCGATATCCTCGGCCCCTTCCCCCGAGCAATTGGGGGCTTTGAATTCTTGTTCGTTGCCATCGACAAGTTTACAAAGTGGCCGGAAGTGACTGCTGTGAGAAAGGTGACTACTCAGTTAGCTATCAAGTTCTTGAAAGAATTGGTGTGTCGTTTTGGAGTTCCGGCAAGGATCATTACCGACAACGACACCCAGTTCACGAGTCGCGCCTTCATGCAATATGTTCATGCCCTCGGATGCATGATCTCATTCGCCTCTGTGGCACACCCCCAAAGCAGTGGACAAGCTGGGAGGGCGAACGCTAAAGTGCTGCGTGGACTCATGACAAGAACTTTTGATACACTGCAAAAGCACGGAAGGCGGTGGATCGAGGAGCTGCCGGTAGTTCTCTGGTCTCTCAGAACGACACCAAACCGAGCTACCAAGCAGACTCCCTTCTCCCTGGTCTACAGGGCAGAAGCAGTTATCCCCATGGAACTCATTTACGAGTCGCTTCAAGTGCTTGCCTATGATGAAGTACCAAAAGATCAGCACCGGCGTGACGATGATGTGCTACTCGAGGAGAACCGTCTCCGGGCCGCTACGCGTGCTGCACGCTACCAGCAAGCCCTGCGTCGCTATCATACCCGCAGGGTTCATGCCCGGTGTTTTGAGGAAGGTGACCTTGTCCTAAGGCGCATTCAATCCGCCAAGGGTACACACAAGTTGGCACCAAAGTTGGAAGGCCCTTACCGGGTAGTTCGAGTCTCCAGACCTGGCGCAGTCCGTCTGCAGGCCGGAGATGGCACTCAGTTGCAAAACTAATGGAATATTGAGCATCTCCGCGAGTTCTACCCGTAAGGCGTGGCTGTCGGGCCCTGCCCGGTAGCCACCCTTTTTTACATGCCTTGCCCGAGCTGCATGTAACCCCTTGTACAAAGTCGGGGCGATGACCCCATGCAAGAAAAAAAAGCGCTGTGGGGGGACCCCGACCAAGATTGCATGCATGCATGAGCATACCAAGATCACTGCATCAGCATTTCATGAGCATTTGCATATGCATATAGATAGGATCGCATCTTGCATTCATTCTCATCTGCATCAAGTTGTAGGTTCCTGTCGTGAACTTGGCTTCGACGAGGAGTTGAGAAGATTGCCCGGCACAATGATCCCCGACAAGCCAAATAGATAAGTTTTACCTCCTGTCCGTTAGTGTTCTGTAAGGCTGCAACTTGAGCATGAGAAAGCCTCACCACTCTTTTGAGACTTAGGTGCTCCCATCCATGACTCGAACGCTGCTTCGGTCAGGATGGTCATAGTAGCCTTTGGAAGAAAGAAGTTGGCGGGGGGGCTGGTCCCTCTGTCTGTTCCCCAGCAGACGTAGTTCTCCGGCAGACTAAAGAGGCATCTCACCTCTGCATGGACATACACGTGCACGAGTTTTGGGCAAGGTTCATCTTTTCCATTCATATGCTAATACAAGTACGAGCATTACTAAACACAAACTTGGACTCGAGAGATTACATTATTTGAATTAAAATTCGGCGATTGCCTACAAGTTTAAGATTGAAAAAGATAAGTGCCCCATGACCCCCTCTTTTCATTTCCCCCCCTTCAGGCACTATGGCGGAAGGAGGAAAAGACGAGAAAAGGAGCACCCAAGCAGGAGCCCACCCCGGTCACGTGAGGGCCCGTTGGACACGGCCTGACAAGACCGGGAGTGGCGAGGCTGCGAAGGTGGAGTGCGGGGGCCGGAGTGGCGCCTCCTGGTCGCTACCTCCAGAGCCAGCAAGAAGCCTCGGCTTGAGCACCGATGGAGTCATCCACCAAAGCTTAGCTGGAAGACTGATGGAGGGGAGGCGAAGGCGCCAAGAGAACACCCCTCCCCGGCTATCACCCTGTGACGCCTAGATAATTAACCTACAATAATCTTCTGCTAATGATGCCATGTCACCACGGTTACTATTGATAAACTCGCGATGTTTCAAACCCTGTTCAAATTCAAATTTAAAATATAGTCAAACTATAAATGTTTTCAGTTGTCAAAACAAAAACGTTCAAAGCGTGACAAATAATCCTTGGATATTTGTCATGTTGGAACTAACCTCTTTTGGATTCCCAAGTGCCCCTGGAAATTTATATAGTGGTCCATCAACATATTAATTGTCTTATTCAATTTTCCAAAAATGCTTGAACAATTCCTGTGGCTCTAAAACTTTTTGTGCAACACCAACGTATTGTGCATGATTTATTTGCCAGGTTTCATACATAACAAAATTCGTTTGGTGGGCCAACTAAATACAAACGGAGTAGAAATAAAATTCGAAAATAGGAAAAAAGAAATTGTAAAAGTAAGAGAGAGAAAAGGAGCAAAGGAGAAAAGGCCCAAGTGGGGCTGGAAGGCCCAGCCCACACTAGTTGCCTTGAACCTGTAGCAGGGAGGCATCATGGAGCACATCCACAGACGCCATGGCGCCGTGGCGCGCATCCACGGCTCCCATCGCCCTACTTAGCGCCGGCAACCCCCTCCCCCGAGCCCTAGCTATCCCCCCCACTCAATCGCTCCACCCCCTCGCTCCCCTCTCTCTCCTGAACGCAGCCCCAGCCGGGTGCCGCTCGATCCCGCGGCCACCGGCACCCCCGCGCCCAGGAGCTTTGTCTGGGAGATGCACCGGGCACCGCTTCTTCTTCCTCGACCATCGGTTGAAGCCGAGGCGATCTACAGCAAAGGAATCGGGCTGTTCTTCGTCCTCGGCCACGGCTTCTTCTCCGGCGAACTCCGGCGCCGTCGATCCTCCCCGAGCCTGCTGCCCTCCCCTACCGAACCACAGTGAGCACGTGCTCCCCCTCGTCCCGTTTGCTTCGATCCCCGTGCCCCTAGCCTCTTCCCGCTGTAGCCGTAGATCACCGCACCGCGCCCGAGCTCCTGTCGAGCTCGTGCTCCTCGCGCCCCTGCCTTCCGCTGCGGCCGCGCTCTACACAGCGCGCGCTCGCGCCCCCGCAGCCGCCCGCTGCTGCCTTGCTACTGCACTCGTGCCGTGCGCTGCCTTGCCTGCTCGTTGCTGCTACTCTGTGCTATCCGCTGATGTCCGCAGTCCGTTGGCTGCCGCTGCTACTTGCTTTTGGTTGTTGCTGCTTGATACTTGTTGTTGCTGCTGCATACTAGCACTACTTGTTGATGCTGCCCATGATAACATGCTTTTGCCGCTGCTGTCGCTGACCGGCAGCCCGCCTCGTGCACGTGCATGCCTCCCCGCCGCACTCCGGCCAGGCCCCTGGCCACGCGCTAGCTCGCCCTGTCACCCCCACTAGGGCCGCTGCAGCCTGGAACCATGCCGTGCTCCCCCTCTGCGCGCTGCGCGCTGGCCGCCGACGCTCGCGTGCGTTCGTGCATGCCCAAGCACGACCATGGCCTCTGTCCGCCTGAGCCACTTCCACCTGGGCCTAATCCCCCGTTAGCTAGGACTAGTTTGGTTTAGATTAGGGGCTAGTTTAGTCTATGACAAGTGCCCCCACCTCAAATTATCCATCTAAAAGAAAAATGTTAAGAACGTCCCAATGACATGTGGGACCCACTGGTTAGGTTTGACCTGGTCAGCCGCCCTGCTGACGGCTGATGTCACTGTGACGTCATGCTGACGCAATAAACCTTTCTGTTAATTAATTTAATTCCAGAAAATATTAATAGAACTTTGAAAAAATCATAGAAAATAAACCATAACTCGGATGAAAATGTTTTCTACATGAAAGTTGCTCAGAACAACGAGACGTTTCCGGATACGCAGCCCGTTCATCCACCACACATCCCTAGCATAGCAAACATGCAACTTTCCCCCGCTGGTTCATTTGTCCTAAAACGCGAAACACTAGGAATACTTTCCTGGATGTTCCCCCCTTTTTGCCGGTATCACCTACTGCCGCGTTAGGTCACCCCTTAGCACCGCTTGTTGCCATGTTATGTTTGTGATGCCTTGTGTGCTCCGTATTTACTGTTTCTTCCCCCTCTTCTTCTCCGGTAGACCTCAAGACCCACGCTGATGCCTCTGAGTACAACTACGTCAAGGACGACCCCTCCTTGCCAGAGCAACCAGGCAAGCCCCCCCCCCCTTTGATCATCCCAATATTGCCCATTCCATTCTCTCATGCTTGCATTAGATTTTGCTACTGTAATTGATTGCTCCTATTCTGATGCATAACCTGCTTTTGTAACCTGCTTATTATTACCTACCTGCTTATCCTAAACTGCTTAGTATAGGTTGGTTAGTGATCCATCAGTGACCCCCACCTGGTCCTTGTTGCCCCTTCTTCATCGTCGACGACTCGATCAACGTGATCGACGACCAGTGCCCGACACCTCACATCACATCACGCCCCTTTTGTTGCTCGACTCTGCAGAGTTACCATCGAGTGCCGAGGGTGGAACCTCCTACATCACTCCTGATGAGATCTCTGTAGTGTAGCTATCCGGTCATGGTCATCGAGGCTGATTTCCTCCTTAACCACTTCCGATACGGCTCTGTCGTGCAACCCCTCAAGTGTGAACCTCGAGGGTGGATCCTCTTATGTTCACCTTGATGATTACATCGAGTGGAATTCACCGGGGGTGATTCCTCGGGTTTTCCCCTTGATGTTTGGACACACGGATACTTGGACCATACCACTGTTACTTGGAAAGACGGGTCGGCCCTGAGGGGTACCTGCGCGAGCATATTTGTGAGTGATGAGGAGTCGGGTGACCTGGAGGGTACCCGCGAGATAATTACGAGGCGTGGCGGGACATTCTTAGCCCTTGCCGCAAGTCCTCGAGACGGGGCAACGGGGTCACATCTTTCGTGAGTCTCTGCTTGTTACCGCGCGTTCCTAATCCACTACGATTTGGATATTTGATCCGAGGGGCCTCTGGCCTGATAGCACTAACCATCACGTGGGCATAGTATGGGCGTTCTGTGTCGTATGCATAAGCCGAAGCTTAATAGACGTCAGTGACTGAGCGGCGCGCGTCGGGTTGGACTAGTATGCACCTGCCTTTATGAAGGAGGTAGCTAGGTCTACTCACCGGCCGTGTACGCAACATGCAGGACTTCCTGGGGTGATGGCCCATGACCCCTGGGGGCAAAGGTTTAGTCCGACGTGCTGACCTTACTATTAAGCCTAGGTCGGGTTGCGGCGTATTGTTTGGCCGAGGCCGGGCATGACCCAGGAAAGTTTGTCCGGCCGGAGTTAATTGAGCATGGTGGGTAAGTTGGTGCACCCCTGCGGGGAACAAAACATCTATCGGTAGCCTGTCCTACAGTAAAGGACACTTGGAGTTGTATCCCGATCGATACAACTAGAACTGGATACTTGAGGTGATAACTGGATAGTATGGCTCTAGGATTGCTTTCTCGCTAGGAGTCGAGGAAGGATCTTTGGCCGAGGTTGACAACACTGCTAGTACTTTACTTTATGCTACTCTTATCTCTTCTGATGCTGCAAGATGCTTGGAGCTGCTTGAAAATGCTAGTCTTCGATAGGCTAGGCTTTCCCCCTTCTCTTCTGGCATTCTGCAGTTGAGTCCACAGATACTACCCCTTTTCTTTGACACCGATGCATATGTATTGTAGATCCTTGCTTGCGAGTACTTTGGATGAGTACTCACGGTTGCTTTGCTCCCCCTTTTCCCCCTTTCTTCTTCTTTCCGATTGATGCAACCAGATGTCGGAGCCCAGGAGCCAGATGCCACCGTTGATGCCTACTACTACGTGGAGACCACCGACGACCAGGAGTAGTTAGGAGGCTCCCAGGCAGGAGGCCTTGCCTTTTCGATTGTAGATGCTTTTGTGTTGGCCTTCTTAAGGCAAACTTGTCTAACTTATGTCTGTACTCAGTTATTGTTGCTTCCGCTGACTCTTGTGTATTCGAGCTTATGTATTCGAGCCCTCGAGGCCTCTGGCTTGTAATATAAAGCTTGTATTATTTTAATTTGTGTCTAGAGTTGTGTTGTGATATCTTCCCGCGAGTCCTTGATCCTGATCATACACATTTGCATGTATGATTAGTGTACGATTGAATCGGGGGCGTCACAAGTTGGTATCAGAGCCGACTGCCTGTAGGTAGCCCCCTTTCCAACTCATTGGCCGAAGTTGAGTCTAGTCACTACAAAAAACTTTTACTAACATGGTTGTGTGGCTTACGGGCCCACGTCGCCATTGGGTGGTATTAGGATCTTTTACTCCTCGTCTATACTCCGGGACTTTGATCTCTCGTCTATTCAGGTTAAACATTTTACTAACTCTGACATTAGGTTCTCGTACCCACTTCCTCCCGGAGAGCCCCGACATTACCGATAATCGCTTGCTTCGCTAGACGATTCTGCAGATACTCCTCGATGTTTCTCGAGACCCTGTGACAACTGCCTTGCAATTCCTGACCACCGATAATCCCCCTGAATAACATCCTTGCCGCTTGTACCTCCATCCCTAGTTGCTCCTGTTATTACAACATACCACTAGTACTCTCCATTGTTCCGAGAATCCTTTGTGCCTTCTGCTTTGCAGCTTATTTTCGAACTGCGGAAAATTTACTTAACCGAGGTTCGTTCTTCCCCAGTTGTTCATATGCTTTCCAAAATACCTGAAAATGCTATCTGATCTTTCAAAAATCCCTTGCAGCCTATTGCTCTTGATTCTACTTATCGTCTTGCATTATGGTTAATTCCATATGTCTAACAATATTCATCAAATTCCTTTGAGATTGTCATTCTTATCCTATTGATTCGACATGTGCGTGAATGCACACATTCATTAGTTATTCCCTGGTAATTATTTATCCTTCTGGCTCAGACTCCACTCCGGGCATGAGCTGGTTCTCGGCAAATCAAACCTTGAATGATTGTCGGTCTATGTCTTTTCAACTTGCTTATCTTTTGATTAGAGCATCTGCTTCTGATCCCCCGAATTGGAAACCATAATTCCTTTGCATTTAAGCTTTGGAATCATCAGATATTTCCAAAATCCGATGCCTATGCATTATTTCTTCTTCTGATTGAATATCTATACTCACATCAGCTCCGTTGTGGATCGCCAGATCTATTATTGGATTATCATCCGACAGTGTCCTTCATATTCAAAGAACCTCGTGAAGTTCTTTCCTAGATACATTTTGCCTTTGGTAGTTGTATCCTCTCCTTTTGTCAACCATGCTCCGCTTTCGAGCTTCTATTGTTTACTTCTGAAGTTTGTGGAATAGGTTCCTAACATGCCCCTATGGGTTGAACCTATGCCTCCCATAATCCGTATGAACCCAAAAGTTTCGTGAGTCATACTCTGCTGGTGTTATGCTAGTTAAATTTCAACTCTACAACTTATTCAGAGATGAGAAGTGAATGAAAGGTTAGGCATTGAAGAAGTGGGAGTCGACCTTGAACCTTTGTGTTCATGCCCATGGACCCGATGTGGAACTTATCATGGAAGCTTCTTGTAATAATAATTATTTCCTTGATATAATATCATCTGGTATCGGTGAATTGATCCTTCGCAACCGTGGTTCTGACCATGATTGTTCTTCTTTGGTCCCATTTCTTGGACAAGTTAAATCACTTGCCTTCCGCAGGTCAATACGCCTGCCCAACCTTTATTATGATCTACCTTCGAGTATTACCCCTGGTATCTCGAGGATATCATGCCATTGCACTACATCTTATGAACTTTTGATGGAGTACTACCGTACCCTGTCTTTGTGAGTTCATGGGTTCTGGGTTGTTTGTTAACCGAGAATACCGATAAGTGAATCAATTCCGCACTCCGATTCAATAACTCTAAGTAATTTTTGTTGCTTACGAGCTTAATAATCCTTCAGGTCATTCCTAGCCTGATCGGCGATATCATTATCTTGCCAAATTTTAACGGTGCTACCTGGTTCTCCTTCCCGGAGCACAAATTTCGATGATGAGCTATGCTTACGTCGATCTTCCTCGTCATATCATTTTGCCTTGAACAACAAGCTTGATTTCAAGTTTGTGTCGTACCCGTGGTTCGAATAACCTTTCGCTTCATCATTCCTTTGACTTGATGTCATTGCCGATCAATTACATCTTCATGAAATCTCTCGACAAAGGTGTCGTGATCATCATCAACATTCTGATGCTCTCCCAGGATATCAATCGAATTCATGATGAGAAATACCATCCTTGCCCCTCGATGATTTGAGTTATCATCAACAACCCCCTTGTCTTCTTTCCAACACATGTTTGATCATGTCTTGGTTATACCTTGGACTCCTTGCTATTCCTACAATTGTTCCTTGAGTATTTCTTGTGATCTTCAACTCCAACCCCTACTTGGAACACCATGTTAATGCTACCTCAAAGCATGACTGAAGTATTCCGAATATCAACAAGAACATTGGAAGCACATTGTCGAATGTTTCTTGATCTATTATCCAAACACCGTTGTATGGGTAATATCATGATTCTTCCCTCGCCCCATTATGTAAATGCTTTTGAACTTGTTGTCCTGTCATGTATATCCTTCTCCGCTTCCCCTTGGGAAGGATATACTCCCAATTCTTGTGTGTAAACACGTTTTCCTTTCCATTGGTCTGATTAATCCGATAATTCCATTTTCCTTTCAATTGGGTTGTTTAACCTTCTTGTGATCTATATGATATAAGCAGAAATAATTCCCTGCTTATAAAAACACCCCGATGTACAACCTTGTCAGTGAGACCCTGTTACTATTGTTGATGACATTCCGGTAACCACCGATGGACGCGAACCTTGCCGATTGGTCCGCCTCGTTCAACGAGCAGGAATATGGTTGTCTTCGTCCCTCACCCTTGGTACCGATGTTGCCACCGACAGAACTGACAAGATATTCTTTGACATGCCTTGCTACCATGACCGTACAAGATGTCGGCACACTTCCTACTTTTAACCCACATGGTGGGCCCATAACCCACAGTTCCACAGGATCGAAACCTGACTCTCCTGTACATCCCTGTTTTCCAAACTTGTTCCTCGCACTTGGCCTAATATGCAAATCATGAGCCACCTTCTTAGTGGTCTATTCTGGTATCAGACGCAATACTTATTCCCATTGCTCTGAACCCCTTTCACCCTCTGTTTCAGGCAAAGAACGATTGTCCATCCGCTTGAAGCTTCTTATTGCACCTTCTAGCCTTGCTCTCGATGACTTTCTTGAATTTCAACTCGAGAGATGCCTCTATGCCACGTTCACAAGATAGCCCCCAGGTACCTATCTTGTGTTGAGCCCCGTCCTTCCCGAGTCTTTCCCCCTTAATCCACCCCTTAAATCTCGGGACAAGATTTCTTGTAGTGGAGGAGAATTGTGACGCCCAGATAATTAATCTACAATAATCCTCTGCTAATGATGCCATGTCACCACGGTTACTGTTGATAAACTCGCATTGTTTCAAACCCTGTTCAAATTCAAATTTAAAATCTAGTCAAACTATAAAAGTTTTCAGTTGTCAAAACAAAAACGTTCAAAGTGTGGCAAATAATTCTTGGATATTTGTCATGTTGGAACCGACCTCTTTTGGATTCCCAAGTGCACATGATCATCAGTACTGCAACCTATATGGAGGTTAGAACAACCTAAAAACTAGACATGCCACACATTCCAGGGCAAAAATTAACAACTATGAAAATCCATACAACTTTAATGTCCATAAGACAACACCTATCCTACTGAAAACCTATTATGCAACAGATATGATAAAACATCAAAAGCAAAAGAAAAGAAAGTTTCAGCACAATGAATTACCTGCATCCACATTCTTCGGACTTGGTGACGTACCCATCGAGATCTACGAACCTAAAATATGTCGAACCAGAACTGCAAGAGACATGCACAAATCTTAGGGTTCTTACCGATTTCAGAAACGAAGCACGCCAAAGAAGAAAAACTCTTACCACCAAATAAAAACTTCACCACTGAGTCTAGTCTGAGACACACAAAGTATTAAATCATGCAGATGACAAGCCAATAAATTGTTTCATACTTTTGATGTTCTCAAACCTTTTCAACTTTCATGCAATACATGAGCGTGAGCCATGGATATAGCACTATAGGTGGTAGGTGGTTGAGGAGAAGACAAAAAGAAGGAGATAGTCTCACATCAAAACTAGGCGTATCAACGGGCTATGGAGATGCCCATTGATAGATATCAATGTGAGTGAGTAGAGATTGACATGCAACGGATGCACTAGAGCTATAAGTGTATGAAAGCTCAAAAAGAAACTAAGTGGGTGCGCGTCCAACTCGCTTGCTCACGAAGACCTAGGGCAATTTGAGGAAGCCCATCATTGGAATATACAAGCCAAGTTCTATAATGAAAATTTCCCACTAGTATATGAAAGTGACAAAATAGGAGACTCTCTATCATGAAGATAATGGTGCTACTTTGAAGCACAAGTGCGGTAAAAAGATAGTAGCATTGCCCCTTCTCTCTTTTCTCTCATTTTTTTATTTTGGGCTCTTTTGCCTCTCTTTTTTCCTTTCTCTTTTTTTTATTTTTGTCCGGAGTCTCATCCCGACTTGTGGGGGAATCATAGTATCCATCATCCTTTCCTCACATGGACAATGCTCTAATGATGATGATCATCGCACTTTTATTTACTTACAACTCAAGAATTACAACTCGATACTAGAACAAAGTATGACTCTATATGAATGCCTCCGGCGGTGTACCGGGATGTGCAGTGACTCAAGAGTGACATGTATCTATACCTATTAATAAAGGAAATAGGTATTCTTAGTCTGTCATGATTTTTTTAAAGACCCCTTCTTTTTCTAGAAATAAACCTGCAATACATTAATAAAAATGTTTCATGCCATGGCCCCACTATACAATCCCCAACGTTTGTCCAGCTGAGCTAGCTCATGCTTCTATATTAAAACTAATTCGCTCAGGTATGTAACTTGTGACTTTTTGCGCAAAAATAAATGTAACTTGTGACTTGATGTGAGCCAAGCGACAGATTGAAAGGCAGCAACCAAATAGAAATTGACTATTATTTTAAATAGTACCACATCATTTCTTTAAACTGATTTGTATAATGTTATATACATTAGCTGGCCTCCTATAGCAAGTCACCCAAGAAAAGAGCTTGTGAGAGCGGATAAGAGGCGCGCTTTCTTGGATATTTAAATTAATGGAAGGATGGACGTGCATGTGGGTGACGACCGAAGATGACATGGTGATTGTATCGAGGAGGTGCGGCGGTGTTGCCAAGGCCGTACGTGGCTATGATCGGGCAGAGCCGCGGTCCAGGCGAGAAAGAGCTCTCGGTGCAAATACATCGGTGGGTGGGCTGATGTGTGATGCGGCTGGTCCAATGAGGTCTAGCTGGCAGCTAGGTTTTGCCATGAATTGCGTGCCGACATGAAACAACACGGTGACAGTGGGAAATCCCTGAAGAAGAAGATTGTCTTGAGCTGACACCTCGAGGAGTTGAAATCATGTGGGGGTGTTGTGAGCAGATGTGGAGTGGAGTGCGCGCCTTTGGGTGGGCATTAGTTTGATCGATCGGCTAGCACCCTACATGCATGAGCTTTGTCCAGATTTAAAAAAAAGTTTCGTACCTCACCACCTTTGAATGTTGATGTAATGGGCTGTAGATGAAAATAAAAAATAAATATACCCAAATTTCAGTGGATCTAATTAAAACGGGATTCTGCATGCAACATTGGATGGATCAGTTGGCAATATTTATAGTGGTGCATACATATTGTTTTTATTTCATGGTGTATTTGTTAGGAATCATTTTTTCTCTCTAAAATATTGATCTAGCATCTTCGATCGAGGGTCCCCGATGTGGCAAGTGAAACATTACAATCCTGACTGATATGTATTTCTTTCATGCCTCGGCGTGCGCATCCTTGCCGTTGCCACCAGACGGCACCACCTGGGTGCTATCGAGCCACACCGGTGGATGTTTTGGTATACGCAACATTTTTTTCCTCCTGTTGCAACGCACTGGCATTTTTGCTAGTAAAATTTTTCAATGGTGGCCTTGCAACAGATACTGTGCCAACTACATGATCAGGCAAAACAATATGATATGTGTCATAATAAAACGGAACGGTAGAAGTTGCATGGCAATATATCTCAGAATAGCTATGGAAATGCCATAATAGGTAGGTATGGTGGCTATTTTGAGAAAGGTAAATGTGGGTGTAATGCACCAGCGAAAGTTGCGTGGTCTAGAGAGGCTAGCAATGGTGGAAGGGTGAGAGTGCGTATAATCCATGGACTCAACATTAGTCATAAAGAACTCACATACTTATTGCAAAATTTTATTAGCCATCGAAACAAAGTACTACACGCATGCTCCTAGGAGGATAGATTGGTAGGAAAGACCATCGCTCATCCCTAACCGCCACTCATAAGGAAGACAATCAATAAATGAAGCATCCTCCGACTTCATCACATAACGGTTCACCATACGTGCATGCTACGGGAATCACAAACTTTAACACAAGTATTTCAACCAATCCACAATTAATCACTAGCATGACTCTAATATCACCATCTTTATATCTCAAAATGAATGCAAGGAATCAAACTTCTCATATATTCAATGATCTTTATATGGAAGTTTTTATTATATCCCTCTTGGATGCCTATCATAATAGTACTAAATTCATAACCTAAGCAAATTGCCATACTATTTATAATACTCTCAAAATAGTATAAGTGAATCATGAGAGTTCATCAATTTCTTCAAAATAAAACCATTGTCATGCTCTAAAAGATATAATTGAAGCACTAGAGCAACTGACAAACTACTCCAAAAAGATATAAGTGAAGATCAATGAGTAGTCAAATATTTAAGTACCTATGTGAGGACTCTATCTCATTCCAGAATTTCAGATCTTAGTATTTTATTCAAACATCAAGCAACACAAAATAATGAAATTCCAAGGATAGCACATATCATGTGAAGAAGCAAATACTTAGGCTCAACCAAAACTGACTGATCATTGTTGAAGAAGAAAGGTGGGGTGCCAACCGGGGTATCCCCAAGCTTTGATGCTTGAGACTTCTTGAAATATTAACTAGGGATGCCTTGGGCATCCCCAACATTGAGATTTTGTGTCTCCTTCATTCCTTTTATATCACGGTTTCCCTAAATCTCAAAAACTTTATCCACACAAAACTCAACAAGAACTCATGAGATAAGTTAGTATAAATCAATGCAATAAGATTATAATTCTCTACTGTAGAAAATCACTAAAATTATAATCTAAAATTGAATACTAAATGCCTCTGTATATTTGATACTCCTATCCTCAAATAGGATCATTAAACAAGCAAACATATGCAAACATAACAGTAATCTGTCTAAACAGAACAGTCTGTAAAGAATGCAAGAGGAATCATACTTCCCTAACTCCAAAAATTCTTAAAAATTACCACACTATAGAAAATTTTGTTTTACTCATTGTGTAAAAATTTCAAGATTTTATCATGTTCTGATTATTCACAAATATTCAAACAATGATAGAAAACTTTCTGTTTTGAAAACAACAACATATAGACTTGCAAAATAAGCATGGTAAAGGCTATACTTGACCTTTTTATTCAAATAAAAGATGCAAAACATTACTATAAATAACAAAAATACAATACTAATGAAATAAAATTACGCTCCAAGAAAAACACATATCATGTGGTGAATAAAAATATAGCCACAAGTAAATTTACCGATGGGTTGAAGACAAAAGAGGGGATGCCATCCGGGGCATCCCCAAGCTTAGATATTACCTTGGGGTGCCTTGGGCATCCCCAATATTAGGCTTATTCCATAGTCCATCAAATCTTTACTCAAAACTAGAAAACTTCACAACACAAAACTCAACAGAAAACTCGGAAGCTCCGTTAGTTTAATAAAGCAAATCACCACTTAGGTACTGTCAAAGACAAGATTCATAATTTTTCTCACACAATGCATGTTGTACCATATCATTTTTACAATTTATATTGAGCAATATGACCCATAGAAAGTAGAAAACAAGCTAACAATGCATTGAAAACAGAATCTATCAAACTCAGGACAGTATGTAATGATCTGAAAACTTCATATACTTCTGTAACTCTGAAAATTCTAAAAAATTAGGAAAATGTAGGCGATTTGTATATAAATCAACTGTAAAAAATTCAGAATTTTTCGCGCTCCAGTAATTTTAAACAATTTTGTCATTGGGCACAAAAGTTTTTGTTTTTGCACAGAATCAAGTCAACTATCATCCTGATACGTCTCCAACGTATCTATAATTTTTTGTTGTTCCATGCTGTTATATTATCAATCTTGGAGGTTTTATAATCATTTTATACCATTTTTTTGTACAAACCTATTGACATAGTTGCAAGTGCCAGTTGTTGTTTTCTGCATGTTTTTTACATTGCAGGAAATCAATACCAAATGGAGTCCAAATGCAACAAAGCTTCACGGAGAATTTTTATGGACCAGAAGACAACTAATGGGCCAAGGCTACGCCTGGGGGGGTGCTCCGAGGGGAGCACAACCTCGGAGCACCCCCCAGGCGCGCGTTGGTGGGTTGTGCCCACCTCGGGTGCCCCCGGCCCGCCTCTTTGCTCTATAAATACCCCAATATTCCAGAAACCCTAAGGGAGTCGACGCAAATCAATTCCAGCCGCCGCAGAGTCCAGAACCACCAGATCCAATCTAGATACCATCACGGAGGGGTTCACCACTTCCATTGGTCCCTCTCGATGACGCGTGAGTAGTTCTTTGTAGACCTTCGGGTCCGTAGTTAGTAGCTAGATTGCTTCCTCTCTCTCACTGAATTCTCAATACAATGGTCTCTTGGAGATCCATATGATGTAACTCTTTTTGCGGTGTGTTTGTTGGGATCGGATGCACTTTGAGTTTATGATCAGATCTATATTTTTATATCCATGAAAGTTATTTGAGTTTCTGCGATCTCTTATATGCATGATTTCTTATAGCCTCGTATTTCTTCTCCGATATTTGGGTTTTGTTTGGCCAACTTGATCTATTTATCTTGCAATGGGAAGAGGTGCTTTGTAGTGGGTTCGATCTTACGGTGCTTGATCCCCGACACGTATGTATCGTTGCTACTAAGGATAAAACGATGGGGTCTATCTCTACATAGATAGATCTTGTCTACATCATGTCATCGTTCTTATTGCATTACTCCGTTTCTCCATGAACTCAATACACTAGATGCATGCTGGATAGTGGTCGATGCGTGGAGTTATAGTAGTAGATGCAGGCAGGAGTTGTTCCACTAATCTTGGACGATGTGCCTATGTAATGATCATTGTCTGGATATCGTCATGATTATTTGAAGTTCTATCAATTGCCCAACAGTAATTTGTTTACCCACTGTTTGCTATTTTTCTCGGGAGAAGCCACTAGTGAAACCTACGGCCCCCCGGGTCTCTTTATCATATTATTTGTCTTCGCGATCTATTTTATTTGCCTTTTATTTTCAGATCTATTAAACCAAAAATACAAAAATACCTTGCTGCATTTTATTATTATTTATTTTATTTGGTGTTCGATCTATCAATCTACTCCAATTTATCTTACGTCCGTTTGCCAATTTCTGGCACCGTTACCCGAAAGGGATTGACAACCCCTTTAAAACATCGGGTTGCGAGGATTTGTTATCTGTGTGCAGGGGCTTTTTACATTGTGTTGATAGGTTCTCCTACTGGTTCGATAACCTTGGTTTCATCACTGAGGGAAATACCTACCGCTGTTGTGCTACATCATCCCTTCCTCTTTGGGAAATACCGACGTAGCTTCGAGCCGCATCAAAAGGAATTTCTGGCGCCGTTGCCGGGGAGGATCTTCAACATATACCAGGTTTCTAATCTCAAATCTCATCTCCTCGCAATTTACATTAATTGCCATTTGCCTCTCGTTTTCCTCTCCCCTACTTCACAAAAACTTGCCGTTTTATTCGCCCCTCTTTTTAGTTTGCCGTTTTCTTGCCAGATATGTTTTTACGTGTGTTCTTGTTTGCGTAGTCATGATGCCTCAAAGAATATATTATGATGTTCCTTACCCAAATATTTTGCTTTAAATTGAGAAAAGTACTATGGTATATGACTACACAATTTGAGCATAATAAGTATTTTACTGAAGAACTTAAGGAGCACTCCATTGTGCTTGATGCTATAACAAAACAAATTGACGATATTAGTAGAGAAGTTTGCAATCTCCAATCTAAGTATGTGTTTGCCGAAGTTTGCTAGGAAAAATATCTGATGCATAAGTACCTTAGTAAATCAAATGGCTGCTAAACCAATCTCGTTAGAAGATAAAAATGAAGATCTTAAAATGATTGGTGTTTCTTCTATTGACTCCTTGTTTAGTAAAGTTAAGATTGATGAAAAAGGGACTGGAGAAGAGTCAACTTTAGTTAGAAGGTGTCCCGATAATTCGGAGGGTGAAAATCTTGTTGAGAAAATTGATAAAAGTGGGTTTGAAGAGGTCAACACTTTAACTAGTGATGTGCCCACTCTTTTGGATTACAAAGACGTTAATTATGATAGTTGCTCTTTGATTGATTGTATTTCTTTGTTGCAATCCATGATAAATTCACCCATGCTTATAAACAAAATAAAGCTTTTACTAAACATATTGTTGATGCTATGATGAAAGCTTTTGAACAAAAATTGGAGTTAGAAGTTTCTATCCCTAGAAAATTCCATGATCAATCAGAACCTACTATCAAAGTCAATATTAAAAATTATGAGTGTTTTGCTTTATGTGACTTGGGTGCTAGTGTTTCTACAATTCCGAAATCTTTATGTAATGTGCTTGGTCTTACCGATATTGAATTAGCACTTGGCGGATTCTACTATTAAAAAGCCTATGGGAAGAATTAACGATGTTCTCATTCTTGCAAACAGGAATTATTGGCCCATAGATTTTATTGTTCTTGATACTGATTGCAATCCGTCTTGTCCAATTATTCTTGGTAGACCGTTTTTACGCACTGTCGGTGTCGTGATTGATATGAAAGAAGGCAATATTAAGTTCCAATTTCCCTTGAGGATGGGTATGGAACACTTCCCTAGAACAAGAATTAGGCCACCATAGGAATCAATCATGAGGGCATCTCATGGATCTCGAAACAAAGATGACAAAACTTAGATTCTTGCTTTATGCCTAGATAAGGGCTTAAAACTATACGCTTGTTGGGAGGCAGCCCAAGGAATAAAATTTATTTTTGGTTTTTGCTTTCTATTCTTGAGTGTTTGCACAATTATGCTACTGTTATGATTGTGTTTTTGTGTTTTAATTTGTGTTTGTACCAAGTAGAACCTATAGGATCTTCTTGGGTGATAGTTGTTTGATCTTGCTGAAAAAACAGAAACTTTTGCGCTCATGAAAATAATTCTTATTTTTACCAGAGCGTGATAAAATGCCAATTCTTTATGAAGAAGATTAATATACAAATTTCTCAGGTCGTCCTATTTTTTCAGAATTTTTGGATTTTCAAAAGTATTCGAACAATTCAGATTGCTACAGACTGTTCTGTTTTTGACAGATTTTGTTTTCTTTGCGTTGTGTGCATGTTTTGATGGCTCTATAGTTTTCTTTGATGAGTTTTTGCCATAGAAAAGTTGGAATACAATAGATATAATGCAAGAACAAAATATGAATAGGTTGCAACAATACTTATAGTAGTGATTAATTTTCTTATACTAACGGATCTCACGAAGGTTTTGTTGAGTTTTGTGTGATTGAAGTTTTCAAGTTTTGTGTTATCTTACGATGGATGTAGGAATAAGGAGCAAGAAGAGCCTAAGCTTGGGGATGCCCCGGCATCCCAATGTAACATCCCAAAATTCTAAATTTTGGAATGTTATATTAAATAAATAGTTTTGATTGATTGTTTGATTGTGGTGTGGTTGCTTGTGTGAAATTGAGTGAAATTTGAAACTTTTGAAAGTTGTATGAGAGGGAATTAAATGACTTTTCCAAACTTTCACGTTGAATTTATGATCTTCATGAATTCAAATTCATTTCATCACAAAACCCTAGAGTGAAGATGATATGACTTCTTCCATTTAATTAAATGAAAAGGGTTTTTGGAAAGATTTGAATTTCATTTGAAAATATTTCAAATTCGGAAACTTTATGCAACTCAATGATTTTCATGAGAGAAGATAAAATGACTTCTTCAAATCATATGAAATATGAGTTGGAAGTTTAAAAGAACCAAATTTAAAAATCCTTTGAAATTATTTTCAATTTGGAGTTATTTGGTTTTTATTCAAATTGCGTTCCTCCAAAAATAAAATATATGGAAATTAGGGTAAAATGATTCCCTACATTAGAAAATTGGAGAGAAATAAATTCGAACTTATTTGGTATTTTGAAATGATTTTTATGAGGTTTTATTGCAACAGTAGCACTGTTTGCTTTATTCAAATTATTGTGGATTTTATTTGACGTTAGAAAAATGTTCATGCTGTAGAAAATCTTTTTCTAAAAAATTTGATATATAATATGCCTATATTATATTTTAATTTTATGTGTTTTTCTTTTTACTTATTGTCTGGTTTAAAAAAAAAGATCTTCCGCCGACTGGGCCGAAGCCCAGCTCGCCCAAGTCACCGCCGCCTATGTCTCCGGCTCCCGCACGCATCTCCGCCACCGTGCCCGACACGGGCTCCCGTCGCCGCCTCTCCTGCCCCCTCCTCCACGCCTCGCCTCCCTCCTTAAATACCGAGGCCCCAGGCTCCGTTTCTCCTCCAAGCCGCGCCGCCTCCCGCCTCCCGTCGCAAGCCACGCCGCCGACGTTATCGATTCGCCGCCGCCGCCCGCTGTCGCCGATGCTGCCTGCTCCCGCGCCGCCACTCGCTGTCGCTCCGCCCGCACACGCCGACGCCCCGCCGCCGTCGCCAAGCCCGCCGCCGCGCCGGAGTCCGCCGCCGCCGCCTGGACTCGCTGGATCCGCCGCCGTCGATGATTTTCTCCGCTAAATCGCCCAAACCGTCGAACCGGTATAAACCGACTGCCCGACCCGGTTTTGTCTCCAGTTTTTCTTTTTAATCTGTTTATTTAGTTAGGTTAGTTTAATTAGTGGACGTTCGTCCGTTAGTATTCGGCAGTGAACAGTTTTCGTTCGTTAGCCTCTGTTAGCAAACGTTCGTTTGTTAGATTTTTCTTATTAGTTTAATTTTCGGCCAGGGACCTATCCGTGAATTATTTTCTTACAGTTTAGTCCTTGATCTTCAAAAGATCACAACTTTTACACCATTTATCCAAATCCAACGAAACCAACGCCCACTTCTTCGTTATGATCCCTCTATCCAGATAATCAACTTAAACATGTTTTTGAAACTTTAAAATTTGATTTCAAATAGTTTTGAATTCAAACTTGTTTTGATCATAACTCTAGTTTTATAACTCCGATTTGATTGATTCCTTTTGGTAATTGATCTCTTGACCTAAACTTTCCGATAAGACCAAATCCACCCAATTTTGGTACTGTTAGAAACTGTTTTCTGTTGCAAGAGTTAATTGCTTGTTTTTGAAGTTTTCCGAGATCTTTTCTTCGATTTTTTGCATGAGTGCTTATGTATGCAATTGCTTGCTCACGATAGATTGACCGGAGTGTGACAACAGGAACTATCAGGAGTTATGAGTGCGAATCATCTTCATCAACAGTACAAGGCAAGTTCACACCTTGATCATTCTTTTCTATACCTAGTTTTTACTATGCACTAGTTCACCCTTACAAATTTGCATGAGTAGGATTGGGAATTGGGATTTGCTACGTAGTTCATGAGGTAGGAACCTATGACCCTTGAAACACCCCGAGAGTATTCGTTGTGTCATATATTGCTTAGCCATGCTCGTAGACGTGGGTTGGTATGTGAGATTCATGCAAGTTGTGAGAGATAATAACTAAGGGAAACTTAAGGTGGTTACTTTAATACACATTTGGGTGGAATGGTTGGGGCACCCTGGGGATATACAAGTGGTTGGAATGGTTGGGGCACCCTGGGGATATACCAGTGGCTTGCCCGGGCACCTGGGGAATCCAGTGTTGTCCTAGGAGATCCCGGGGGACCCGTGTGATCATCGTATGGAATGCCACCCAGGCTCAAAGGGATCATAAGATTATTCATGCTAGAAACTTCTAACAACCATCGGTATTTTCTCGAAGCTATATTTTTATTCGTCACATACTATCCGTTTTGCTTGGAGCGTCTTGTATGATATGAGATTTTGCTTGTTTCAATTTCTGTTTTAAGTCTTGATTCCTTGCTGGAAACACCTATTTGAGAGAGCCAAAATTATGTCATGACTTGTTAGAATTACTTCACTGAAATTAATTTGAGAGAAAGAAACATTATGCTCATGATCTTCACTTATATTTGTTTGAGCTTATCAAAAGCAACATAAGAAAATTAGTTCCAAAATGATAGATTTCCAAGAAGATATAATAAAAACTTCCATGAAGATCATTGGAAAAAATAAACTTGATTCTTAGTAATAGTTTTGAGATATGATGATGTGATATGTGAGTCATGTTGATGAGTAATTATGCTTTAGTAAGAATATTGGTGTTAAGGTTTGTGATTCCCTATGCAAGCACGAAATTCAATAATTATGCAATGAAATTATATCCTACTTGTGGTGCATTATCCGGTGTTAATTATGCTTAATGCTTGATTATGAGATTATTCGTTTCTTGGTTGGTCGCTTCTCAATCTTTTGCTAGCCTTCATTTTGCACTAAGTATGATCTCTACTTGTGCATCCAAAATCCTTTAAACCAGTTTTGCCACATGAGTCCACTATACCTACCTACATGCGGTATTCATTTGCCGTTCTAAGCAAATTTGTATGTGCCATCTCTAATTTTCAAAATAAACTTCTCTTTTGTGTGTTTGTACCGCTCGCCGAGCGGTGAGGGGTGGCTAATATTTTCCATGCCATATGTGTTATTCTCACGATGAGTGTTTATTCACTTGTCATTGCACGAGAGTAAGGCAAAGGTATTAGGGATGCCCAGTCCCGAAATGTAAAATGAATTTACTTTATGTTGTCAAATAATAAATTCCTTGGAAAGTGTTGGTATGGAAGGCACCTGTGGATACGGTTAGCCATGGAAAGTGAACGTATGGTTGAAAAAGGAATAAACTTTATTTTCTGTTTGGCAACCGCCTATGATATATCTAGCATGGAAAGTGTTGGGAACTCTAAGTCGTTTTCGTGGGTGGGAAGGATACACCTCACAAAATGTTTTTATCTCTAAGTTTTTCGCTTTGAGCTCTGGCACCTCTACAAATCCCTACTTCCCACTACGAAGGGCCTTTCTTTTACTTTATGCAATTTTTATTTTGAATTTGAGTCTCCATCTTCTCTTATAAAAGCACCAAATAGGAGGCAATATTATCGTACTTGAGTATTGGGTGTAGCTAATATGCGAGTGTGTTTCATGAATGGATCAATGATTCAACATGATGGGCTAGGGATAACTTATTTTAGCGTTGATATTTTGAAAGACATGGTTGCTTGTTGATATGCTTGAGTATTTAAGTTATTATGTCAAAACTAGACTATTGCTTTGAACAATATAAAAGTCCAAATGTCCATGATATAAAGAAAAGAATATGATATGCCATCTTAGGCAGCATTCCACATCAAAAATTATGTTTTTATCACTTACCTACTCGAGGACGAGTAGGAGTTAAGCTTGGGGGTGCTGATACATCCCCAACATATCTATAATTTTTTATTGTTCCATGCTGTTATATTATCAATCTTGGAGGTTTTATAATCATTTTATAGTCATTTTATATAATTTTTTGGTACTAACCTATTGACATAGTGCCAAGTGCCAGTTGCTGTTTTCTGCATGTTTTTTACATCGCGGGAAATCAATACCAAATAGAGTCCAAATGCAACAAAACTTGATGGAGAATTTTTGTGGACCAGAAGACACCTAATGGGCCAAGGCTGTGCCTGGGGGTGCTCCGAGGGGAGCATGACCCACCAGGGTGCGCCAGGAGGCCCAGGTGCGCCTTGGTGGGTTGTGCCCACCTCGGGTGCCCCCCGGACTGCCTCTTTGCTCTATAAATACACCAATAATCCATAAACCCTAGGTGAGTCGACGAAAATCAATTCCACCCGCCACAGAGTCAAGAACCACCAGATCCAATCTAGACACCATCACGGAGGGGTTCACCACTTCCATTGGTGCCTCTCCGATGATGCGTGAGTAGTTCTTTGTAGACCTCCAGGTCCGTACTTAGTAGCTAGATGGCTTCCTCTCTCTCGCTGAATTCTCAATATAATGGTCTCTTGGAGATCCATATGATGTAACTCTTTTTGCGGTGTGTTTGTTGGGATCGGATAAACTTTGAGTTTATGATCAGATCTATCTTTTTATATCCATGAAAGTTATTTGAGTTTCTTTGATCTCTTATATGCATGATTTCTTATAGCCTCGTATTTCTTCTCGGATATTTGGGTTTTGTTTGGCCAACTTGATCTATTTATCTTGCAATGGGAAGAGGTGCTTTGTAGTGGGTTCGATCTTACGGTGCTTGATCCCAGTGACAGAAGGGGAACCGACACATATGTATTGTTGCTACTAAGGATAAAACGATGGGGTCTATCTCTACATAGATAGATATTGTCTACATCATGTCATCGTTCTTATTGCATTACTCCGTTTCTCCATGAACTTAATACACTAGATGCATGCTGGATAGCGGTGGATGTGTGGAGTAATAGTAGTAGATGCAGGCAGGAGTCGGTCTACTAATCATAGACATGATGCCTATGTAATGATCATTGCATGGATATCGTCATGATTATTTGAAGTTCTATCAATTGCCCAACAGTAATTGTTTTACCCACCGTTTGCTATTTTTCTCGAGAGAAGCCACTAGTGAAACCTACGGCCCCCGGGTCTCTTTCTTATATTATTTGCCTTCACAATCTATTTTATTTGCCTTTTATTTTCAGATATATTAAACCAAAAATACAAAAATACCTTGTGTTTTATTATTATTTATTTTATTTGGCTTCGATCTATCAATCTACTACAATTTATCTTACGCTCGTTTGCCTATTTCTGGCGCCATTACCCGAAAGGGATTGACAACCCCTTTAGCACGTCAGGTTGCGAGGATTTGTTATGTGTCTGCAGGGGTTGTTTACATTGTGTTGCTAGGTTCTCCTACTGGTTCGATAAAGTTGGTTTCATCACTGAGGGAAATACCTTCTGCTGCTGTGCTGCATCATCCCTTCCTCTTTACTTGGCACTTTATTGAAACAAAGGCTATAAAATATTATTAATACAATAGCTTAATCATGTGAATACTCAAAAACAGTAGGGGTAAATGTTGGGTTGTCTCCCAACAAGCGCTTTTCTTTAATACCTTTTTAGCTAGGCACGTTGATTTCAATTATGCTCACATAAAAGATAAGAATTGAAACATAATGGGAGCATCATGAAGCATATGACTAGCACATTTAAGTCTAACCCACTTCCTATGCATAGGGATTTTGTGAGCAAACAATTTATGGGAGCAAGAATCAACTTGCATAGGAAGGCAAAACAAGCATAACTTCAAGATTTTCAACACATAGAGAGGAAACTTGATATTATTGAGATATGTAAAAGCATATGTTCCTCTCTCATAATAATTTTCAGTAGCATCATGAATGAATTCAACAATATAACTATCACATAAATCATTCTTTTCATGATCCACAAGCATATAAATTTTATTACTCTCCGCATAAGCAAAATTCTTCTCATTCATAGTCGTCGGAGCAAACTCAGCAAAATAACTATCATGTGAGGCATAATCCAATTGCAAATTAAAATCATGATGACAAGTTTCATGGTTATCATTATTCTTTATAGCATACATTTCATCACAATAATCATCACTGATAGCAACTTTGTTCTCATAATCAATTGGAGCCTCTTCCGAAATAGTGGATTCATCACTAAATAAAGTCATGACCTCTCCAAATCCACTTTCATAAATATTATAAGATTCAATACCCTCCAAAATAGTGGGATCATTAGTACCTAGAGTTGACACTCTTCCAAACCCACTTTCATCAATATAATCATCATAAATAGGAGGCATGCTATCATCATAATAAATTTTCTCATCAAAACTTGGAGGACTAAAAATATCATCTTCATCAAACATAGCATCCCCAAGCTTATGGCTTTGCATATCATTAGCATCATGGATATTCAAAGAATTCATACTAACAACATTGCAATCATGTTCATCATTCAAATATTTAGTGCCAAACATTTTATTGACTTCTTCCTCTAACACATGAGCACAATTTTCCTTTCCATCATTTTCACGAAAGACATTAAAAAGATGAAGCATATGAGGCAACCTCAATTCCATTTTTTTTGTAGTTTTATTTTGTAGACTAAACTAGTGATAAAACAAGAAACTAAAAGATTCAATTGCAAGATCTAAAGATATACCTTCAAGCACTAACCTCCCCGACAACGGCGCCAGAAAAGAGCTTGATGTCTACTACGCAACCTTCTTCTTGTAGACTCATGTTGGGCCTCCAAGCGCAGAGTTTTGTAGGACAGTAGCAAATCTCCCTCAAGTGGATGACCTAAGGTTTATCAATCCATGGGAGGCGTAGGATGAAGATGGTCTCTCTCAAACAACCCTGCAACCAAATAACAAAGAGTCTCTTGTGTCCCCAACACACGCAATACAATGGTAAATTCTATAGGTGCACTAGTTCGGCGAAGAGATAGTGATACAATTGTAATATGGATGGTAGATATAGGTTTTTGTAATATGAAAATATAAAAACAGCAAGGTAACTAGTAAGAAAAGTGAGCGAAAACGGTATTGCAATGCTTGGAAACAAGGCCTAGGGCCCATACTTTGACTAGTGCAAGTTCTCTCAACAATGATAACATAATTAAATCTTATGGAAATCCCTCAACATGCGACAAAGAGTCACTCCGAAGTTCCCATCGCGGAGAAAATAAGATGAAATTGCTTGTAGGGTACGAAACCACCTCAAAGTTATTCTTTCTGATCAATCCATTGAGCTATTCCTATAAGTGTCACAAACAGCACTAGAGTTCGTAGTAAAATAACACCATATGACACACATCAATCAACCCTAATTTCACCTAGATACTCCAATGTCACCACAAGTATCCGTGGGTCAATTATCTGATATGCATCAAACAACTTCAGATTCATAATATTCAATCCAACATAAAGAACCTCAAAGAGTGCCCCAAGGTTCCTACCGGAGAAACAAGGACGAAAACGTGCATCAACCCCTATGCATAGATTACCCCAATGTCACCTCGGGAATCCGCGAGTTGACTGCCAAAACATACATCAAGTGAATCAATAGAACACCCCATTGTCGCCACGGGTATCCCACGCAAGACATAGATCAAGTGTTCTCAAATCCATAATTGTATTCAATCCGATAATAGGTAAAACTCAATTCATCACAAGAGGATAGAGGGGGAGAAACACCATATTATCCAACTATAATAACAAAGCTTGCAGTACATCAAGATCATGCCAAATAAAAAACAAGAGAGAGAGAGAGATCAAACACATAGCTACTGGTAGGTACCCTCGGCCCCGAGGGTGAACTACTCCCTCCTCGTCATGGAGACCGCCAGGATGATGAAGATGGCCACCGGTGATGGTTTCCCCCTCTGGCAGGGTGTCGGAACAGGCTCCCGATTTGTTTTTCATGGCTACAGAGGCTTTCGGCGGTGGAACTTCCGATCTAGGTTTCTTTTTGGGGGTTTCATGATTTATAGGAATTTTTGGCATCGGTCTCATGTCAGGGGGTTCTCGAGGGACCCACAAGCTAGGGGGGCGCGCCCTCCACCCTTGTGGTTGCCTCATGACTCCTTTGGTCCATCTCCGATGCTCCGTGGGCTTCTTCTGGTCCACAAAAAATCGTTGTAAGTTTTCAGCTCGTTTGGACTCCGTTTGATATTCCTTTTCTGCAAAATCAAAAAACAAGGAAAAACAGAAACTGGCACTGGGCTCTAGGTTAATAGGTTAGTCCCAAAAATAATATAAAATAGCATATTAATGCATATAAAACATCCAAAACAGATAATATAATAGCATGGAACAATCAAAAATTATAGATACGTTGGAGACGTATCAGGCAAGCCGTGTCTCTAATGAACGAATCCACAAACCCAAAGAGCCAAATGGGTGATCACTAGCCTCTGTAGTGAAGAGCTGAGCTTCGTGGAGCAAACCTTGGATTGTGTGGTGAAGGGAGGCCCGGCAGTGCAGAGGAACGTAATGACTTGCTTCCGCGATTGCCAAGTAGTCATGGTTGAGGGGAGGGATTGGACCAATGACCATTTCGCTGCGGACAACGTGGTTCACCGGACCAGGCTCGACGATGAAGCCCGGCGGCAGGAACGGGACGGGGTTGAGGGGGTAGTTCGCCATGGCTGCGAGGTGGAGCGAGGGTGGCAGGCTGGGTGAATGGGTGGAGTTGGGCGGTGACGATTGGGAAATCGATGCGGAAGCTGAAATGTGAGGGGCAGAGTTGGTATGTTGCGTCTGTTTTGGGACCCACGTCCAGCGTTGGCCAAAAAGCTTTTTGTAGCAGGATCGTTCTGTGTGTTCGTAGTGTTCACAGGATAGACATCTGACGGTAGTGCGAGGTTGGGGTTGCCTGCCTACGTTCGGTTGCACTCGTGCAGGAAATCCGATGTGATTGATAGCATTCTCTTGAACATTTAATATCAAACCATAAGACTTTTGTGTAATCCGGGAAGGGCAATTAGTTACCTTGTGGTCAAGAGAGGAGCAATTAATGGAAATGACCCGAGCATGGCAATGAATCTTCTGATGCCCCCATTATAGGCACTAGGGGCAAAGGCTCGCCCAATTTTTGGCGAGTGTAGCAATTTCTTCCTCAAAATAACAAGCTTGGGCCAAGTCAGCCTTATGATGGGCCGAGAGCATAGGGGGGCAGATTGAGTGGGTCGTAGCATATTAGAAAGCCGATGCGAGAAAACATTGGGGGGTTGGGTAGGGCACATTAATAGGGCATTGAAAATCACCCAGAGACAGATATGATGGAGTCTCATTATCCTCTAATTCCGCTTGTCGGAGATATATGTCCATTAAAGGCCTCTGTCGGCTCGTGGCCGTAGTTATCGCCTATCATTAATGCTTGCCACAATAGCGCCGAATTTGATTTGCTGATGAACATTGAGCAAAGAATCAGGCTTAGCCATATGGATCATAGAGGAAGAGGAAGCCTCTGCAGCATTTGTATCAGAAAAATTCATGTGTGTCAAAGGAACCAAGGAGAATTTGCTGAACTCATGTCGAGAGGAATCACTAAATTGTGTATCCCGAGTGAAAAAACCCAGTTTCAACGAGATGGCCATCGGACGGCGAGTAGAAATCTCGGGCAGTTCCGTATCAGCATGCCGAACAAAAGATGAGGTGGAAGCACGTGTAAAACGACCATTAAACAAGTTGAAATGGCAAACGAAATCAGGCCAAACTCGATCCCCGAGACTATAGATAAAATGTCACGCCCGGATAGTTATGCTATAGTAATTCCCTGCTAATGATGCCACGTCACCAGGATTACTGTTGTCGTTCTCGCGATAGTTCAAAAACGATTCAAATTCAAATTTGAAATAAAGTCAAACGATAAAAGTTTTCAAACTTTAAAACTAAAATGTTCGCATTGTTCAATAATTCCCCTTATCATTTGTCATGTTGAACCCAACCTTATTTGAACCACCAATTAAGCCCTAGGAATTTATAAAGTGGTCCAATGGCAAATAAAATAGCCTTTTCGAAATAAGCAAATATTTATACAATTCCAATTGACCTCAAACTTCGTATGTCATTCCAAAATATTGTGAAGTATTTAAGTGAAAAGTTTCATGATGAATAAAATTCAATTGGTATTTAAAGGAAGTGCAAAACTGTGGTGAATAAAAGAAATCAGAGAATAAATAGAAGCAGAAAAATAAACAAATGGGGGGAAACCTAACTACTGTACACTTCAGGACCAAAGGGCCAGTAGCTAGCCTAGCCCACCCGGAGGTTTCCTCCAACCTCCTGTTCACACGGGTCGCGCTGGACGTGCCCGCGGCGTCCATGGACGGATCGGCCACGTGCCGGCCATCGAGCGACGCGCCGACATCCTACAAAGTCATCTCGACCCCCTGCGAACCCTAGCATCCTCACATCTGTCCCCTCGCCTCGCTCTCTCTCCCTCATAGTACCCCCTCCCCATCGCGCCGCAGCCGCCATGACCATCACCATCGTTGCGCCGACGACCTCCTCGGCGCCTGAGAATACATCCAGGGGCTCCATCGTCGTCATCTTCTTCACCCTTGACCAAGGGGTCGACCTAGGAGGCCCCGTTCGCCCGCCATCGCCGTCGTCTCCCTCGCGTACACCGTCGTCCGTCACCAGATGCCGCTCCTCCCGACCATCCCCGACCTCCTCGAGCTCGCCCACCGCCTCAACGTGAGCTCCTCTGCCGATTCCCCACCTTTCCCTTTGATTTGTCGCCGTTTGCCATCGTCCCCGAGCTCAGTCGTCCTCGTCCATGGCCGCGTTCAAGCTTCCGGGTATGCGCACGCGCTTGCCCGCTCCTGCCGGTGGCCGCGCCCTGGCTGCGCCATGTGCGCACCCACGCTGCTCCTCCCTGCGCCTGCGCGCGCGTCCGCGCTCCCGCGTCCCCGCCTGCTGTTTTTCTTGCTGCTGCGTTGTTCTGCTGCTCCTTGTCGCCACTGCTGCTGCGCTAGTGCTGCTGCTTGCTGCTGGCTGGCGCAAAGGGTCTGCTCCTCGCTACTACTGATGTTCATGCTAGCCACTACCTTGTTGATGCGTTTTTGCTGCTGCTACTGATGACAATGGCCGCCGTGGCTTGTGCGCCCATGCCTACTGGCCATGGCACCACAGCCGTTGCACATCCACTGGATGTGAGGCCGGCCGTTGCTTAGTTAGATTAGTTTAGCTTAGGATTAAATTGTTGATTACTTAGTCCATAGAGAATGACGTGTGGGACCACCTCGGTTAATTAACATTTTGTTAAACTAAAGTCAATGACAATTTGGACCCGCATACACTGTTTATATATTGACCAGTTAATCTTTGACTGGCTCAAACCATGCCCACTGGCCCCACTATCATACACCGTGGCTAGAATAGTGCTAGGTAACATAAGTATATTCTGTTTTTTAATTCGAATTAATAATAAATTCAAAAAATAGTAAACTTTAGAAAATCATATAAAATAATCCGTAACTCGGATGAAAATACTTTGTACATGAAAGTTGCTCAGAACGACGAGACGAATCCGAATATGTAGACCGTTCGTCCGCCGCACATCCCTAGCATAGTGAACATGCAACAATCAACCTCCGGTTCGTCTGTCCAAAAACATCAAACACCGGGAATACTTTCCCGGATGTTTTCCCCCTTCGCCAGTAGCACCTGCTACTACTACGTTAGGTCACCTCTAGCACCGCGTAATGCCATGTTACACTTTGTGATGCTTTGATTGCTCTATTATTTATTGTGTTCCCCCTCCGTTACTTCTTTCCGGTAGACCCCGAGACTGCCGGCGACCCCCAGTTCGACTACGGTGTTGACGGCCCCTCCTTGCCAGAGCAACCAGGCAAGCCCCCCCTCTTGATCACTAGAGATCGCCTATTCTTTCTCTCTACTGCTTGCATTAGAGTAGTGTAGCATGTTACTGCTTTCGGTTAAATCCTATTCTGCTGCATAGCCTGTCATTGTTGCTACAGTTGTTACCCTTACCTGCAATCCTAAATGCTTAGTATAGGATGCTAGTATTCCATCAGTGGCCCTACATTCTTGTCCGTCTGCGATGCTATACTACTGGGCCGTGCTCACTCGGCATGTGATCACAGGCATATGCTATATACTTTATACTGTTACATTACTTATGATACTGTTCGGAGATGGGGGCTGAAGGGGCAGGTGGCTCCATCCCGGTAGAGGTGGGCCTGGGTTCCCGACGGCCCCCGACTGTTACTTTGTGGCGGAGCGACAGGGCAGGTTGAGACCACCTAGGAGAGAGGTGGGTCGGCGTCTGCGATTACTTCATAATAACACGATTAACGAGATCTTGGTATTTGATCTGAGTTGGGTCATTGACCTTATACGCACTAACCGCCACGTGGGACAAGATATGGGCAACCGGCGTCGTGGTATCAGCCGAAGCCTTTGTGACGTCAGCGACTAAGCGGTGCGCGCTGGATTGGACTAGAACGCCTACTCTTGTATAAGGGAAGCTAGATCTGCTTCCGGCCACATTCGCAACATGCAGGTGTGCAATGGGCGATGGGCCCAGACCCCTGCGCGCATAGGATTTAGACCGGCGTGCTGACCTCTTTGTTGTGCCTAGGTAGGGCTGCGACGTGTTGATCTCCCGAGGCCGGACATGACCCAGGAAAGTGTGCCCGGCCAGAGGGATCGAGCGTGTTGGGTAATGTGGTGCACCCCTGCAGGGAAGTTTATCTATTCGAATAGCCGTGATCTTCGGTAACAGGACGACTTGGAGTTGTACCTTGACCTTATGACAACTAGAACCGGATACTTAATAAAACACACCCTTCCAAGTGCCAGATATAACCCAGTGATCACTCTCACACAGGGCGACGAGGAGAGGATCGCCGGGTAGGATTATGCTACACGATGATACTTGGTGAACTTACCATCTACTCTCTTCTACATGCTGCAAGATGGAGGCTGCCAGAAGCGTAGTCTTTGACAGGACTAGCTATCCCTCTCTTATTCTGGCATTCTGCAGTTCAGTCCACCGATTTTGCCCCTTTACACAGATACCCATCATATGTAGTGTAGATCCTTGCTTGCGAGTACTTTGGATGAGTACTCACGGTTGCTTTTCTCCCTCTTTTCCCCCTTTCCTTTCCTCTCGTTGTCGCAACCAGATGTTGGAGCCCAGGAGCCAGACGCCACCATCAACGATGACTCCTACTACACCGGAGGTGCCTACTATTACGTGGAGGCCGCTGACGACGACCAGGAGTAGTTTAGGAGGATCCCAGGCAGGAGGCATGCCCCTCTTTCGATCTGTATCCCAGTTTGTGCTCGCCTTCTTAAGGCAAACTTGTTTAACTTATGTCTGTACTTAGATATTGTTGCTTCCGCTGACTCGTCTATGATCGAGCACTTGTATTCGAGCCCTCGAGGCCCCTGGCTTGTATTATGATGCTTGTATGACTTATTTTATTTGTAGAGTTGTGTTGTGATATCTTCCCGTGAGTCCCTGATCTTGATCGTACACGTTTGCGTGTATGATTAGTGTACGATTGAATCGGGCGCGTCACAAGTTGGTATAAGAGCCGACTGCCTGTAGGAATCCCCCTTCCACACTCCTTGGCCGAAGTCGAGTCTAGTCACTGAAAAACTTTTACTAACATGGCTGTGTGGCTTACAGGCCCACGTCGCCATTGGGTGGTATTAGGATTTTTTACTCATCGATCTTTACTCTGGGACTCTAATCTCTCTTCTATTCGGGTTAAATGATTTTTGCTAACCCTAACACTAGGATCTCGTAACTACTTTCTCCCAGAGAGCCACTTCACTCCAGATGATGGCTTGATTCATTAAAAGACCCTGAAGATACTCTCCGCTATTAACCCGAGAACTTGTGTTCGTCGCGTTTGCAATTCCCCTTCCATCGTCAACCCTTATGGATAACTACATGAAGTTGTCATTCTTACATTCATCCCTAGTTGGTCTTTTTATTACAAGATACCCCGAAATACTCGTCGTTGTTACGAGAATCCTTTGTGCCTACTGCCTTGCAGTTCTTTGTTGCCTGAATACACCTACAAATTAATACTCACCCTTACCGAGGATTTGTTTCTCCCCAGTTGTTCAGGTGCTTCACAAAATTCCTCAAAATACTATCCGATCTTTCAAGAATCCTCTGCAGGCTATGGCTCTTGAAATTCTTGTCTGCCTACATTATGGTTTATTCCAAATGCCTAGAAATATTCATTGACGTTCTTTTCCTTTATCATCTTGGGTCGCTTGATTCATTGTGGTGCGAATGCACGCAATCATCGGTTGATCCTTTTAAATTATCTTTCCGGCTCAAACGTCATTTTGAACATAAGTTGGTTTTCGACCAATCAAATTGTCGTCAATTGTACCCCTAAGTCTATTCAACTTAGCCATCATTTATCAGAGCGTTTGCTTCTGATTCCTTGACTTGGAAAATATAATTCCTTTGCATTTGAGCTTGAATTAGTCAGTTGTTTCTATAATCTGATATCTTTGCATTCTTTTTCCTTCTGAGTGAGTGTCGATACTCACATCAGGTTCCTTGTGGTCCCCGAGACCAATTGCTTGGTTATTATCCGACAGTGTCCTTCATATCCAATGACCTTGAGTGTTTCTCCCCTGATACATAATGCCTTTGGTAAATTGTGTCTTCTGCCTTTGGCAAGTTATATCCTATGCCTTTGTCAACCATGCTCTGCTTCGAGCATGTGTTAATTGATCCTAAAGTCCATGGTATATGTTCTAAAATGACCTGATGGGTTGGACCTGTGCCTTCCTTAATCTGTATGAACCCGAAGGTTTTCACGAGTCATACTGTTCTGGTACCTCACCAAGTAGGGTTTCACACTGAAATCATTTTTATTAGGGCAGTGAATGAATGGTCTCGCATTGGAGAAGTGGGAGTCGACCTTGAACTTTGTGTTCATGCCCATGGAAACGATGTAGATCGTATCATTAAAGCTTCTCTTCAAATAAATATTTCCTTGGTAGCCCACATCCGTCTGCCGTACAATGCCATCCTTGGGTATCCGGCCCTGACAAAGTTCATCGCGGTGACCCACCATGGCTACAACGTCCTCAAGATGCCAGGAAGCAGCGGGATCATCACCGTCCCATGTGACGAAAGAGATGCGGTGTGCTCCCTCGAGTGCGCCTTCCAAGCTGCATCAATCGAAGACCCCGACGACAATGCTGCGTAGTACCCTCCTGAGGCCGTCCCCAAGAAGAAGAAGTAGCTACTCCGCGCAGGGCCTCAGGGGAGCGGCACCTCTGGTGGTGCAACATCAGGATCGGCGCCCCGCGCCTGGGGTGCCTCCCTCCCTCGCATAGGAAGGCGCGCTCGGCGCCCTCCTCGGGTAGGGCTCGGGGGCTCTCTTTTGGAGGGCCTCAGACCTCGCCAACGTCACGGGGGAGGCGCTCGGGCACCACGTGGAGGCGTGCTTTGCGGCATGTTTCCCTCAGGAGGATATCGGGCGAGGAGCGCCCGGCGCTCAGGAGTTCGTCACCAAGGTCACTCAGGAGCTGCAGGATGCAAGAGCCATGCACGGCGGCCGCCGCTCACCTAGCGCAGCTCCCCATCCAGGCGAGGATGTCGGACTGCGCATCTGTGTCGACATTCCAGGGCTCAACAGGGCCGCATTTCAGGAGTTTTTCTGGCCTTCACGCGTGGGACGCTACGAGGGCCCACCTCACAGCTATGTTCGCAAGCCATTTGGCCTACCGAGCATGGCAGCCGCCTTCCAGCGCAAACTACGGAGCGTCCTGGCGGCTCAGGAGGCCAGGCATCACGCAGTCCTGACGGAGATGGAGACGGTCCTCAAGGAACCGCCCGGACCCCCAGAGCCTCCCGAGGCTCAGGGCCCCGGTGGCTCGTGAGGACAACCTCTTCGCCACGCATCTTCAGCTGCCCCAACACCCCTTCGACAATGAAACCAGGTGACATTTTCCAAGTTCATTTAGCTGGGAGCGCCCTCGGGCTGCATCATTCCCCGGCCGCGTGGGTCTGTCCCTGCGGCATGTATCCTTTTACGTCTTTAGCTTACTCAATTGGGGGCGCCCCTCGGGCTGCATCATCCCCAAGCCGCTCGGGTCCGACTCAGTGGCATGTATCGTTCATGCATTTACCTAAGCTAGTATGCTTTTCACGCATAATCTATCTATGGTTATCACCTACTTTATTGTCACCCACCACGGGAGCTACACACGCCGGCACGACGCTTGTGCTCGGGTCCGTCCCTGCAACGTCGAAAAATCTGAGCGGTCAAGCTCTGGCTCGCGTGTGACGCCCTGAGACCGACGCTTCAGAAGACTTCCATATTTTCGTGACCTTCGTGTGTTTTCATTTGTGCTTGCTCTATTTATTTTTGCATTGCATCATGTCATCATGCCAGCATGTCATTTAATTTTTAAGACCTCAACTAAATAAATTGCATAGATCTTTTGAACTATTTGAATCGAGGGAATTCACATGGTGATTTCTCTTTATAACATATCCTCCTAATATTTATGGAGCTATTATAAATATTCCATCAGTTTGGAATTTACCACAACACACGTGCATGTTAAATCCCTTGGCCTTTTCTTCTTCATGTTTTGACTCTCTAACGTTGTCTATAATTCTTTCTTCATCTATTGAAGCCCCACCAAAAATCCGAACATTTTTGGACCTTCCCCACCCTCACTTCATATTCAAATCATTTGAATTTAAATCAAATAAGTTTGAATTTAAATCTTTCAATCATGGCCTTTTCTATTTTCTTGGAACAAGCACATTTTTGTGAGTCCGGGAAAATTATCCGCGTGTCCAACTTTTTCCCCCAACCTCTCTTTCTTTTCTATCTTATCTCTGTTTTGTTTTTATTTTCTTTAGAGTGGGCGAGAGAGAGAAGCCCATCCGCCACTTGTATCCATCTGGACCAGTTGGCCCAAGGCCCAGCTCCGGCGCTCTTAACCCTAGCCGATCCCCTCGCGCAACCCTCCTCTCGATCTCTCCCTCCACTCTCTCCCTCGCGCCGCCACTCACAGGGACGAGCCCCTTCATCCTCATCCCGATCAGGAGAAGCTCCCGACCTCAACCTCCTCCCTCTCGCCCCTCTGCAGCCTCCCTGTGCGCCTGGGCCTCCTTCGTCGTCTCCCTGCTTGCCATGACCGCCGCTGCAGAGCTCCCAGCCTCCGGCAGCCGTTGCTGCAGTCCGGCGCCCCTGCTTCCTCCTCATCACCGGTGAGCGACGCACCGTCTCCCTGCCTCGCCTGCGCTGTCGGCGTGAACTACAGCAGCGGACCGGAGCCCCTGCCTTAGTCGCTGTCCACTTCGTTCCTCTGCTCCGCCCCCTCCTCAGCTCCGCCTCCCCTACTTCGGGCCAAGGACGTCGCCGACAACAGCGTCGCCACTATCATCGCGCGCTCGCAGCGCTCGGCCTCCTGCCTGAGTCCAGGCCGTCGCCGCGCCTTCCTGCCTCCTCCACCCCCTCCGTCATTCACCTCCGGAAGCCACGACTTTTCCCCCATCCTGCTGCTTCACCTCGCCGAGCCTCGTGCCTGCTTCCTGCCGCTGACAACCACCATCGCCACCTTGCTGCTGCCCACTCGAGGCCCTCATGTTGCTTCGTTTTGGTGACCATATGGACCGCCAAGTTCGACTACGATCCATCAAGACCATCGTGTTGCACGTCAACATGAGTACGACCACAGACGGCTACCTGCGGATGGATTTCGTCAAGTTCAACGACGACCCGTGAAGCACATGGGTACATCAAGTTCCTCTCCGAACGTGAACGACTACCATCGCCGAGACCGCAAGTACCACGACAACCCCGAAGGGATTTGAATTCGTCAAGTTCCTCTTCGAAACGTGAACCACTACTTCCACTACGACCGTCCCGAGAACGCCTACTTCCCCTACATCCCGTCGAACTTGATCCGTTCCGAAAATGCACGCTTCGGAGGTATAACCCCGAGACGCCGCCCGTGAACGAATGCATGTTGTATGAGATGCCCGTGTTTGCACCGTGTTCGAATTTGTCGCTTGCACGGTCCTCCTCGTTTGCCATGCGTCGACCCATGGGAACTCGGTAATCGGGATCACCCCACCATCTTTTGCATGTTCTGCACATCCACACTTTTGTTCGCACCAACATCTCAATGAGTTGTCGGATCATCGGGATGTTGCCGTGGATCCATTTCCGTTTCGCCGCCGTGGCACCCTTTCCCTTCCGCCATGGCAACAAATGTCTCGTATCATGCTCATGTCAACATTTTCATAAAATTGCTTAAAACTTGCATATGTCATTCGCATCATGATAACAACATTTAAAATGTTTAAAATTGTGTTTGCATTTAAATTGCTAAATGCATGTGGGGATTTTTCGGAATTGTTGTTTGTTGTTTCCGGCCGCATTTAAATTGCTTAGATAGTGTAGTTTAATTATGCTTCACCCCTTGCCATGTTTAATAACACTTAATATTGTTGGGTACATAAACGGGAGAGAACTAAATAATTGATGTGGTGTTTTGTCAATATGCAACTCGTTGCATATTGAGCTCCACTTAATTTTTAGTATTGTTTGTGCACCTTCCCATGCCATGCCTCTTTAAATGGACATGCATCATACTTGTTTGTGCATCATGCCATGTGTATGTGATGGTTGTTTACTACGTTGTTTGTTTCTTTCTGGGTTGCTTCTCTCGCTAGCTTCGGTTTCGTTCCGGAGTTGTGAGGATTCATTCGACTATGTCCGTTTGTCTTCTTCATGGACTCATTCTTCTTCCTTGCGGGATCTCAGGCAAGGTGATCATACCCTCCATATCACTTCTATCTTTGCTTGCTAGTTGTTCGCTCTATCGCTATGTTGCGCTACCTACCACATGTTTATCATGCCTCCCATATTGCCATTTCAAGCCTCTAACCCACCTTCCTAGCAAACTGTTGTTTGGCTATGTTACCGCTTTGCTCAGCCCCTCTTATAGCGTTGCTAGTTGCAGGTGAAGTTGAAGATTGCTCCATGTTGGAACATGGATATGTTGGGATATCACAATATCTCTTATTTAATTAATGCATCTATATACTTGGTAAAGGGTGGAAGGCTCGGCCTTATGCCTGGTGTTTTGTTCCACTCTTGCCGCCCTAGTTTCGTCATACCGGTGTTATGTTCCTTCATTTTGCGTTCCTTACGCGGTTGGGTGTTATGGGAACCCCTTGACAGTTTGCTTTGAATAAAACTCCTCCAGCAAGGCCCAACCTTGGTTTTAACATTTGCCACCTAAGCCTTTTTCCCTTGGGTTCTGCAGACTCAAGGGTCATCTTTATTTTATCCCCCCGGGCCAGTGCTCGTCGTGAGTGTTGGTCCAACCTGTCAACCGCCGATGGCCACCAGGGGCAACTCTGGGCTCGCCTACCGGAAGTTTGGACAATCCGGTGTGCCCTGAGAACGAGATACGTGTGACTCCTATCGGGATTTGTCGGCACATCAGGCGGCTTTGCTGGTCTTGTTTTACCATTGTCGAAATGTCTTGTAACTGGGATTCCGAGACTGATCGGGTCTTCCCGGGAGAAGGAATATCCTTCGTTGACCGTGAGAGCATGTGATGGGCTAAGTTGGGACACCCCTGCAGGGTATTATCTTTCGAAAGCCGTGCCGGCGGTTATGTGGCAGATGGGAATTTGTTAATGTCCGATTGTAGAGAACTTGACACTTGACTTAAATTAAAATACATCAACCACGTGTGTAGCCATGATGGTCTCTTTTCGGCGGAGTCCGGGAAGTGAACACGGTTTGGGTTATGTACGAAAGTAAGTAGTTTCAGGATCACTTCTTGATCACTTCTAGCTTCTCGACCATTGCGTTGCTCCTCTTCTCGCTCTTATTTGCGTATGTTAGCCACCATATTTGCTTAGTCCTAGCTGCAGCTCCACCTCATTACCCCATCCTTCCTATAAGCTTAAATAGTCTTGATCTCGTGGGTGTGAGATTGCTGAGTCCTCGTGACTCACAGATTCTACCAAAACAGTTGCAGGTGCCGATGAGACCAGTGCAGGTGATGCCACCGAGCTCAAGTGGGAGTTCGATGAAGACCTTGTTCGTTACTATGTTTCGTTTCCAGATGATCAGTAGTGGAGCCCAGTTGGGACGATCGGGCATCTAGCATTTGGGGTTGTCTTCTTTTCTTTTGGTTCCGTAGTCGGACCTATGTGTGTACTCTGATTGATGTATGTTTTATTTATGTATTGTCTGAAGTGGCGATTGTAATCCAACTCTCTTTATCCCATTCTTGTTCATTACATGGGATTGTGTGAAGATGACCCTTCTTGTGACAAAACCACCATGCGGTTATGCCTCCAAGTCGTGCCTCGACACGTGGGAGATATAGCCACATCGTGGGTGTTACATCGCGGCACGCTCCGCGCATGCCACCTCACTAGGCCCTCAGTGCCTTCATCTTCTTGCAGAGCGACCTACGGCAGACGGCAATCATCGTGGCAATCTGTGTCCCTCCTCGTGCTAACCTGCAGGAACCTCCTGAGGACGACGGCAGGCGGTACCACGGGCTCCTTCTTCTCCCATGCGATTTGCTTGCGCATTAAAAGGGGGGCCCCTGAGCATCGTGACTCAGGAGCTCTTACTGGCTCTCCAGCCCTCACCCCTGGCCTTGACCACGGTATCACGACCTGGCATACCAGCGGCGGCTGAGCTCGCTCGAGGGCCGGGACCTGAGGATGCAGAGCACACAGAAGAGCGTGGAGAAGAGGGGGAGGCCCGCACGGGCCTAACCTAGCTACTCAACAGTAGACGACGCGCAAGTCTGGCGCAACACAAGGAACCAGCCCCAGAATGCCAAGATAAGTCTCGCGCCTGGATCAACCAGCGCTACAGCATAGGATTCCCACCTGCGGTAGCCTTGTCACGGCAACGTCGCCACCCTTTCCTGCCTCTCGGTAGTTGCTTGAGCGCTAAAGGGGACCTCTTGACCATCACGCCTCTGGAGCTCTTACTGGACCTCGGGCCGCTCACCTCCTGGCCTTGACTACGGCATCGCGACCTGGCATACCAGCGACGGCTGCAGCCTGCCTGGGGACCGGGACCTGTCGGCGTAGAGCACCAAGCTGCCGCGGGGTTGGAAAGGGGAGACCGAGTCGAAGCAAAACATGCGCTCTCAAATTATCATAATAAGGATAATATGAACAAAAGACATTGCAGAATCCTTTACATGCCCCCACGGGGTCCGTTCTGATTCCTCGCAGGGAACAAAACAAGGGGGTTCCTAGGAGCCCTATCTACACGCGCCAGCGCCGCCGACGCCATCATCAACAGTGGGCCACGGGAGGCCGGCACCAACCCCATCCAGATCAATGACGGCGGCGGCCGGACGCTGCGGCCTTGCTCCGGGCCCGGCGAGAGCTCGGGGGCACGTAGCTGTCGTCGCTCGTCTCCGAACTCTCGTAGGTCTCGGGAGAGTCGCTGGACTCCCAAGCGTCGCCGCTGCTGCTGGAGGAGCCACTGGCGAAGGCAGCGGCAAGCTCAGTGCTGGCCGCTGCGCCGTCCCGACGACCCCCTCCAGCACTACAACAAAATACACTTCTGTGATGATACGTGTTTGTCACAGTAGGTCGCGTTTGTTGTCATGCATTTACATCCATCAAGATTTTATGACAGAATCAAGATAGTCATACCTGTGCTGTCGTAGAAGTGTTCCATGACATTACCAAAATTATCATCACGGAAGTGTCCACTTCCATTATGATAAATCGCGCATCATAGAAGTGATTTCGTCAAGGGTGACTGACACGTGGCATCCACCGTAACGGAACGCCGTTAAGCTATCAGGTCCGGTTTTGGATCCGATAACACGTTAACAACCCCGACCAATGGGGATTTTCCACGTGTAAAATCATCATTGGCTGGAGGAAACACGTGTCGGCTCATTGTTGGGACAGATGTCATCCACTCATTGGACCCAAAGCGCCTATGATACGTCGACACGTGGCACGGCCCAACAGAGGCCCATTCCTGTGAAAAGGCTGGCCCATTTGACTTGGTCAAAAGGTGGCGGGCCGGCCCACGGCAAGCCTGTTAACGGCCTGTTCGCATATAGCCCATTTACAGCCCGCTAACCCAGGGCCTGTTTACGGCCTATCGAATTAGGCCCAGTATCGTCATCTGGGCCGTCCAATATAATTCTAGCCCGTTTTAACTTCCGGCCCATGTATGGCCCATGACGTCTTTCGGCCCATATGAGGCCCTTAGTAACTCTCGGCCCATTAACGGCCCGTGGTAAAACTGGCCCGTAATGAACAGTGTATCACTTTATGCCCATTAATGGCACGTGGTGAAACTGGCCCGTAATGAACAGTGTATCACTTTATACCCATTAACGGCCCATTATTCCGTTGGGCCGTTTCTAGCCCATGTTATCTTTCGGCCTTCTCAGGGCCCATTTATTCTTGGGCTCATTTCCAGCATTCGTTTACTTACGGCCCGTTACTGTCATTTTCTGCTTATGGGCCAAATTCATCCCGTGGTTACAGTCGGCCCGTTTGTGGCCCGATAATACGTGGGCCGTTTTCATAGCGTCATCAAATACGGCCGATTAACGACGGCCCGTTATGGTCGGCCCCTGAATGGATGATATCAACTCTAGCCCATTTACGGCCATAATGTGGTCTGTTATTGGCCCATGTTTGGCCAACCGATCATACGGCCCGTAGAAGGCCCATTGATGATACGGCCCGTAGAAGGCCCATTGTGTCTACGGCCCGTATAAGGCCCATTGTTTCTACGCCGCAGAAGGCCCATTGTTTCTACGGCCCTTAGAAGGCGCATCGTTTCTATGACCCGTAGGAGGCCCATGTTAACTACAGTAAATATGTAGCCCATGGTTATTGTGGCCTAGTTTTAAAAAATAGGTTATTGCGGCCACTAGCAAACCGCGGAAAAAGAACTGCACTGACTACAAGAAAACAAATAAACAAGACAATAAGGAAATAAATAAGCAAGCAACTTACGCTAGGCTATCACGGCTATTACACATATTACATCCACTAGGCATCAAAGTTCGCCACCAGTGCAAATGTAGGGAACAAAGCAGCATATAAACGCCGTAGCAAAACAAGTCCAGAACTGAAACCACTTCAGAAGAGCTCAAGAAACAATATCCTGGGTACCCGTAATGCTGGCAAGATGCTTAGCAAGCTTATTAACTTTCTCTTGTTTGGCGCTTAAATCCTCCAGCACTTGCTGTTGCACCAGAAAGTATGCATCTGAATTCTGCAGGGACTTCCTCAGTCCTTCGGCTTCCTGTCGCATAACATCTGATCGATGTCTTTCAACTTGAAGTTGAGACTCAAGAAGCCGAACTGATTCAGGCAGCGAGTTCAAAGAGCTGGTGCCAGAAGTAGTAGCCAGTAACTCGAACACTACATCAAGACAGGACTTTGGGGTTGTCTCAGTGTCTTCAATATAGTTTTTATCAGCTTTCTTGGAAACCAACAGGGATGTCTCACTACCTTGAACCTTATCTGCATTACTTCCTTTACCATTGCATAACGGGGTACTCTTCTCCAATATTTTATCCGCATTCTAAAAGAGAAACAAACAAACACATCACAGGTTTACAATGCAGTATATGAAACTCATTTTGGTAAACCAGTTCAGTAGTAAGGTGGACAAGATAACAGCATGAAACAAACATATATCTATGTAGTATGGTCACTGTATGGTCTATATCATTCGATTTTATGTTGCCAAATCAAGATAGATACAGTTCGAATCATATCTATTTAAGACAAAGCAGCATAGACGGAATATAAGTGTGGGAAACTACACAACAATAACAACACTTGTAATGTGCATGGCATGAGAACATAACTGTTTATTCAATTGAAACTGAAATCAACATAGAGCAAGTTACAATAGCAAACACGTTAAAGAAACAGGTTTAAAACATACCTGTTGCGCCATTGGAGTTTCAATTGCATCCTTCAAATTGGAAATTAGTTGGTATGAGTAAATACAGTGATGCAAGAGCAAAGTAGTATGAACCATAGCTACGGAACCTGATATGAGAACAATTCTTCTTCTGCTTTAAGCGTTGACTTGGGGTTCGGAGTGGTGGTCCTCGTGCTTTGGGCACTGCAGTTGCCTTACTAACTGCTCATGTTTGGGTGCTCTGTGGTGGAGACGGTGTTGTGCCAACGGGAACTGGGTTATTATCTGCTGGGGTTGGGGTTAGAAGGGGTGTAGCTGGTTCTCTGTCCAACTGGGTAGGGGTACAATCTACGTGAGTCTGGGTTATGTGTGGTGGGGCTGGTTCTTGGGCAAGTACAACCGTGGTTCTATCTCCATCGACAGGTAGCACGATCTTTTCTGAAGACCGTGTTTTTACTCCCACAGATACTGCCATCACCCCCTCCAACTGAAATGACTGATAAACAAGAAAAGTAATTGAATGTACATACATTGTAAGATAGACAGGTGCAATGGATAGTAGGGAAGAAAACAGGGCATGAAATAATTCACATTTATGTTGTCTAACCAAACAGAATAGGAGGTAATAATTTCACATATATGATGGCTAATTAAACAGGATAGCATGACACAATTTCACATGTATGATGGCTAACTAAACAGGATAGAATGACATACTTCAAAATATGGTGACTATGTAAACAGGATGACATGATATAACTATACGATGTGTCTATTAAAGTGGTTGGCCTGCCATAAATCACAAACATGCCGTCGATGGAAACATGATGGCATGATATAATTCACGGATAGAATGACATAATTCAAAATATGATGACTATGTAAACAGGATGAGATGATATAACTATATTATGTCTTTAGAAAATGGGTTGGCATGCCATAATTCAGATACATGCTATCTATGTAAACATCATGGCATGATATAATTCAAATATATGATTTATATACTAAGGAAGTGAGCAGAGGGAATCGCATATATGATGTGTCAACTAAGGAGATGGCATTCAATATCGTGTATATGATGTAAAACTAAGCATTGCAATACAACATATGCATGATGTGAGTAATATAACACTGCCAAGTTTGAGCATACACCTCAGGGGGATAATAGGACTGGTCTTCTGCCTCTGAATCCTCCTCTGAAGAGCTATCTGTAACCAGCAAGATATCTGCTTCAGCAAGTAGCATTGTCTGCTCTGAGGACCTCGTTTTCACTCCAAATTTCTCCATCACCAATTCAAATGGCTGATGCACAGGAAGAGCAGTTGAATATACAAACATTGTCAACAAAAGCAATGAGAAATACAAAAAAAGGACGCCATGATATAATACACATATATGACGCTTGGCTAAACAACATGGCATTGCATAATTCACATATATAATGCCTTGCAACAAGATAGCATTGCATAATTCACATATATAATGTCTTGCAACAAGATGACATTGCATAATTCACATATATGGTAATTAGACACTAAACAGGTGGCATTCACACAAAGCATGTCTAAACTAAGCAAATGACATAGCAATGCAAGATACCATACGCACGATATGAGCAACATAACCCTGCCAAGTTAGAGCATGCACCTCGGGGGGGGGGATAGGACTGGTCATCTGTCTCTGAATCCTCCTCTGAGGAGCTATCTGTAACCAGCAAGACATGCGCTTCGTCAGATAGCATTGTCTGCTCTGAAGACCTTGTTTCCACTCCAGATTTTTCCATGACCGTGCCGAATGGCTGATGCACAGGAAGAGTAATTGAATGTACTAAAATTGTTGACAAATTTAACATGTAATAAAAAAATGATGTCATGATATAATTCACATATAAGATGACTGGCTAACCAGGGTGGCATTGCAAAATTCACATATATGATGCCTAGCTAAACAAGATGGCATTGCATGATTCACATATACGATAAAGAAACTAAATAGATGGCATTGACACAAAGCATGTCTAAACTAAGCATATGACATCTTTGATGTATACAGTAAGCAATGCAAGGCACCATATGCATGATATTACCAACATCAGCATGCCAAGTTAGAGCGAAGACCTCATGGGGTAAATAGGAGTGGTCTTCTGCTTCTGAATCCCCTCAGAACAGTTATCTTCCTCTTGATTACGATCCGAAATGGGTGATGGGGGCTGCCTTTGCGCCCACCATGGAGCGACGTCTGCATGAAATTTTATTTCCACGCAAGGCTCGTCTCTTTTGCTCTACATGTTCAGTTCCATTGTGTACAATAACTGACATGCATAGGAATAAAACATAGTGAGATTATGCAAGGAGTGCATGCACAAATCCAGAGTGATGGTAGCAAACTGTGGATAGACCCAAAAGCAATGATAGCAGGCAGATAATAGCTTTAGTTAAAAAATACAGATAATGGCTCCTTTAATGTTTGTTTGCACCCAACATGAAACTCATAGTAGACACCCGAGATTAACCAGATAGTAGACAGATAGTACTGATTGCTTCCCCAATATGTACCCCAAAACCATTTTAAAACTCAAGTTTCAGCATAAGTTTGGACCTGGCTCGGAGTCTAATAGGTGAACACGACGATAAAGTAGCATGTCATCATATTAAGCGATGCATAACGTAAGCAGACACGGAAGAGTGCGACCTCTCTTGCGGACCCGTGTAGTCCTCAAGGTCATCTGCTCAGTTGATGATGGTAATGCAGTTGTCGTGGCTGCCGGCGGCGGGGAAGAAGATCGGAGGCGGCGAAAGACAGTCTGGAGAGCGGATCCCTGCTGTGGTAAACCCTTCCGTCGTTGGAGCAGCTGAGCTGGGGTGGAACACAGCACCGCAGGAGCAGGATAAACCACACAAGGTTTTCTTTGACACATATCTGTAACAAAAGTAATTGTGTAAGGGCTTGTTTGAATTTGAGGATTCTAACTATTCAGGGATAGGAAATAGATAGGAATGCACATGCAAAACAGAGAATTTAAAAACACAGGATTTCTGCCAATCTAGGTGTTTGGTTCACAAGAATTGGAAGATCACAGGATGCAAAGAAGCATGTTGAGATTAAGTCAAACCACAAGAAGTGTACAACCTCTTTGGTGAAGCCATGTCAATCTCAGGGTGATTTGGTTGGCCGGTGAGGATGCTCTGGCTGACTTGGCTGTCGGAGGAGGGGAAGAAGATCTTAGGCATCTGGAGATGGAGCCCGAGGTACTACTCCGCTGTGATGGAGGGTTTCGTCGTTGAAGCAGCTCCGGTGAGTTGTACGACGCCGAGGCTGAAGCAGGACAAGAGAGACAATGTTAACCTGAGTGGAATTCTAATAGAATCTCCAATAGATGACGTAAAATACATAACCACAAAGTGCTAGATATATACATCAGCCGCTCATCTCTGAACTTAACTGTCGAAACTGAATTTAACTGTTGAAACTGAACTTAACAGTCGAAACAGAATTTTGCTGTCAAAACTGAATTTTACTGTCGAAACTGAACGCACTAGAGGTGAGGCTACACGTCAGTCGACTGACTTTTTCATCTCTGGTCAGTCGATTTTGCTGCCGTTGGATACGAAATCAAGGGCCTGCAGTTCATCTTCAACCTCCACCCCCTGAGCCGCCAGCCACCACCGGCCAAATAGCCGCCCCCGCCGCCCGCGGCCGGCGGTGCGCCGCCCGCCCGCCCCGAAAACACTCCCCACCGCTGGTCCGCCACCGCCCCGGCCATCCCTCTAGGCCCCCCAGTGCCGAGCTTTTTCTCCGGCGATCCCCATGCCACCGCCCCACCACCGCCCCCACCCTAAACCCTAAGATAGATAGTGGGGTACCTCTCCGGTGAGCCCCCCTCCCCGCTGCGGCTGGTTCTTCCTTAACTCCGGCGAGCCCCCCACCCCCTGAAAATCGACTGACCCAATAGTCGATTCAGTCAACTGAAGTGTAGCGAAATCGGAGCAGCATCGCGAGCAAGAGCAAGAGCAGAACAGGCAGGGGACCGAGAGCAAGAGCAGAGCAGCAGCGCGAGCGAGAGCTAAAGCAACAGCAGCTCCTACTGATGTGAACGTCGCCACCGAGGGAGCGACGCCGTGGAGGAAGTGGCCGGCGACGCCGCCGTGGATGGAGCCGCGCCATCTCGGCTCGGGACTGAGCGCCGGCAGCACCGTGAGATCGAATCAAGAAGAAAATGCGGCGATTAGTGTACAACCTCTTTGGTGGCGCCGATTAGGCCGCAGCTTCATCCGAGGAAACGGTGATGATGATGCTCTTCCGGTGGTGCAGGTGAAGAAGGCGGTGTGGGAATGGAGGTGGCGCAAAAGACGAGGGGAACGTCGGGGCAACTCCTTGGAGGTGGAGGACGGGGTGGCTGAACCAGTGGGACGACCAGATCGACGACGGATCCTCATCTGGTATGATGGATGAGGGACGTCGAGGTGTTGCTGTGGACGACGTCGTCGGGGAAGAGGCTCCGGCTGGGTGGCGGACGGAGGAGGGTGTGGGGCTTCGCGGGTTTTCCCGGCCTCGATGTACAAATGGGTTGGGCGGATGGGATGGGAGTGGGGAACCATGGCTTAGGGCGCGCTTGTCCGAAATGTGGGGTAAGTTACGAAAGTACCCCCACCGATTTGAGGCGGTTCTTTCGGTTCAGGGGTATCACGGGCATTTCGCGTGTCGGGATTTCACAGGAGGTGGGAGTTTTTGCGCGCGTTGTAATTTTGGAATAGCAAGGCGTGGGTTGAGATGGAGGGTGTTGTTGGAGCACAACGAGACAAAGATATATCTTAAATATTTCGGGCTAACAAGGCGCGGTTTGAAATTTTCGGACAAGCCTAACGTGTAATGTACCAAATCAATTCGCACTACAAATGTCATTCAAAACTTTGAATTCATGTCATGTTCAATTAAAATATTTCGCTATGTGTATAATGCATGCAACCTACTACTCAAATGAACGTTTTAGTGCATTCCAAACGTATATACTAGAGCTTCAATATGAACTAAATTTGAATTCATTTCTCTATTTAAATAAGATCTACAATAATGATTGTTGTGAAGTCAAAGCATTTGAATTTGTTTCTATGTTTTAATAAGATCTACAATCATCATTATTGTCAATTTAAACCATCGTTTGTGTATTATCTTCATAGCAAACCACATGATTAGTCTCGAGTTACATATGAACTATGTGTACTATATGAACTCGAACTCGATTTTTTAATCCACTTTATGTTGATTTCAAATCACAGTACATTTCAAGCTCTAGCTAGATCTTCATAATCTAAACCATGTCTCATATGTATAATGTGTTTATCACATTATGTATGGTGCCCCGCCCCCTATGCCTACAAGTATTTAGATGTGAGTTGCAAACACCACACATTACCACAAATTGAAATAAAATGTGAGAATGTTCGATATTTAGTTGTAAGCTGCAAATGCCACACATTATCACAAATTCAAATAAAATGTGAGATTGTTCAATGTATAGTATGGTTTAAATTGTTCGACATTTAGCTGTGAGTTGCAAACGCCATGCATTATCACATTATGGTATAACATGTGCAAAACCACAACACGCGTGCCACCGCTATATTCATGCATGCATATGTTTAAAACACTATGATCTCCTATTCAATTATATGAATCCACTTTCATATCAAATTTTGATCTTGGTTAGTCTCTTACACCCACACAATCCTCTAACCTTTGTAGCTACCACTAACTTTCTCTCGTGCATGCATACGCCCTCCTCGCCCTCCCCCTCCCTCAGCATTCTATCCATCGCGCACATTCATTTTTTTTCTTTAGGTCGTTCTCCCACAGTCTCCACAACTTTTTTCTGACACACACCGATCGATAAAACTCTCCAGTGATGTCTGCCTACAGCATACACACGCACCTTCAATCTCCTCCTTTATGTGTCCTTGCCTCGTGTCTCTCATACGATCCCACACACGTGTAAACTCTCGCCCCTCTTTCATCAATCTCACAACCGCACACTCCTCCCCCAATCTAGCTAGTAGATGGGCCTCTCGCACCACCTCCAAGCTCCATTCTCTCTGTCTATCCGTCTCGCCGGGCCTTATTTGCCTCTAAAAAATGGACGTACACCGACCGATCTCCCGCTATACATATAGCTAGCTAGGTCCTTATAACTCGTTTTTTCCCACGCGTCGATCGATCTACCTCATTAGTTATGTCTCTCCCTTCCTCTGACTGTGACGCCCTTGATTCAATCGTACACTAATCACACACGCAAATGTGTACGATCAAGATCAAGGACTCACGGGAAGATATCACAACACAACTGTAGACACAAATTAAAATAATACAAGCTTTATATTACAAGCCAGGGGCCTCGAGGGCTCGAATACATCAGCTTGAATACAAATGAGTTAGCGGAAGCAACAATATCTGAGTACAGACATAAGTTAAACAAGTTTGCCTTAAGAAGGCTAGCACAAAATCAACATCAATCGAAAAGGCAAGGCCTCCTGCCTGGGAGCCTCCTAACTACTCCTAGTCGTCTGCGGCCTCCACGTAGTAGTAAGCATCGGCGGTGGCATCTGGCTCCTGGGCTCCGACATCTGGTTGCATCAACCGGAAAGAAGAAGAAAGGGAAAAAAGGGGGAGCAAAGCAACCGTGAGTACTCATCCAAAGTACTCGCAAGCAAGGAACTACACTACATATGCATCGATATCAATGAAATGGGCTTTATATGTGGACTGAATTGCAGAATTCTAGAAGAGAAGGGGAAAGCCTAGCCTATCGAAGACTAGCATCTTCAAGCAGCTCCAAGCATCTTGCAGCATCAGAAGAGGTAAGAGTAGCATAAAGTAAAGTAGTAGTAGTGTTACCAACCTCGGCCAGAGATCCTTTCTTTACTCCCTGCGAGAAAGCAATCCCAGAGCCATACTATCCAATTGTCATCACAATCCAATTCTCATCACAAGTATCTAGTTCTAGTTGTATCGATCGGGATGCAACTCCAAGTGTCCGTTCTAGTTGTATCGATCGGGATACAACTCCAAGTGTCCGTTACCGTAGGATAGACTATCGATAGATGTTTTCTTCCCTGCAGGGGTGCACCAACTTACCCACCACGCTCGATTAACTCCGGCCGGACACACTTTCCTGGGTCATGCCCGGCCTCGGCCAAACAATACGCCGCAACCCGACCTAGGCTTAATAGAGATGTCAGCACCCCGGACTAAACCTATGCCCCGAGGGGTCATGGGACATCTCCCCGGGAACTCCTGCACGTTGCAAGGGCGGCCGGTGAGCAGACCTAGCTACCTCCTTCAAAAAGGCAGGTGCTTACGCAGTCCAACCCGGTGCGCGCCGCTCAGTCGCTGACGTCTATTAAGCTTCGGCTGATGCATACGACGCAGAATGCCCATACTATGCCCATGTGATTATTAGTGCTACCAGGCCAGAGGCCCCTCGGATCAAATATCCAAATCTTAGTGGATTATGAACGCGCGGTAACAACCAGAGACTCACGAAAGATGTGACCCGGTCGCCCCATCTCGAGGACTTGCGGCAAGCTTTAAGAATGCGCGGCCACGCCTCGTAATTATCTCACGGGCACCCTCCAGGTCAACTCGACTCCTCATCACTCGCAAATATGCTCACGTGGGTACCCCTCAGGGCCGACCCGCCTTTAGTAACATGGTTCAGTGTAAAGTCATAGTAACCATAGTAACCGTGTGTCTAACACCAAGGGGAAAACTTGAGGAATCACCCTTGACGGATTCCACTCGATGTAATCATCAAGGTGAACGTAACAGGATCCACCCTCGAGGTTCACACTTGAGGGGTTGCACGACAGAGTCGTATCGGAAGTGATTAAGGCGTAATCACCCTCGATGACCACGACCGAATAACTACACTATACGGTTAACATCGGAAGTGATGTATGAGGTCTCACCCTCGGCACTCGATAGTAACCCAATAGTGTCGAGCAACTAAGGGGAAAGTGATGTGCGGTGCCTGGTCTTCGATCCCGTTGATCGGGGCTTTGATGATGAAGCAAGGGCAACAAGGACAAGGTGGGGGGTCACTGATGGATCACTAACCAACCTATACTAAGCAGTTTAGGATAAGAAGGTAGGTAACAATAAGCAGGTTACAAAAGCAGGCTATGCATCAGAATAGGAGCAATCAATTACAGTAGCAAAATCTAATGCAAGCATGAGAGAATGGAATGGGCGATATCGGGATGATCAAAGGGGGGGCTTGCCTGGTTGCTCTGGCAAGGAGGGGTCGTCGTCGACGTAGTCGATCACAGGGGAAGCATCAGAATAGGAGCAATCAATTACAGTAGCAAAATCTAATGCAAGCATGAGAGAATGGAATGGGCGATATCGGGATGATCAAAGGGTGGGCTTGCCTGGTTGCTCTGGCAAGGAGGGTCGTCGTCGACGTAGTCGATCACAGGGGAAGCATCGGTCTCCGGGTCTACCGGAGAGAAGAGGTGGAAGAAACAGTAAATATAAAGCAAACATAGCATCACAAAGCATAACGTGGCAATATGTTGTGCCGGGTGTGACCTAACGTATGGCTACACGATATAGATGAAGGGGGAATTCAACCGGGAAGGTATTCCAGGTTCCGGACCTGTGTCAGACAGATGACCGGAGGGGGAATGCTCCATGTTAAGATATTTAGAAGCATCTGACAGGTAAATGGACTGCTTAATCGGATTCGTCTTGTCGTTCTAAGCAACTTTCATGTAGAAAACTTTTTCATGCGAGCTACGGTTTATTATCTACGATTTTCTAAAGATTTAAACATTTTTTCGGAACTAATATTAAATCTAAAACAGAGTTATTGCACCAGCATGACGTCATCACGACATCAGTGGTCAACACTGAACGTTGACTGGTTAAACAGGGCAGTGGGGCCCGTCTGTCGTAGACACATTTCAACTAGTTTAATTAGACTAATATGCAATTAGTTTAATTAAACATAATTAATTAGGGTTAATCAACAGGATTAATTAAATTATTTTTATTTTTACATATTTCCTTTTCTTCTTTCTTTTTTTTAAACAGGGGCGGGCCCCACTTGTAAGTGGCCCAGGAGGCTACGCGGGTTAACAGGCGCCGGGCCGGGGCGCTGCGGGCACTCGACCTGGGCGTCATCGCGAGGCAGCGGCTGGATGGCGAGGAGCGGCAGGGAGAGCGGCCGCGAGCGCCGGCGTGGGGGGTGTGGGCTCGCGCGGGGGAGGCGGGGCCGGGCGCGGCCGGCGTGTGTGCGCAGGGGACAGCAGGCGGCGGAGCGCTAGCCGGCGGACAACTGCGGGAGGCGGGGCGAGGTAGAGAGGGAAGGGCCGGAGGCGGGGCGGAGTAGGGGTACGCCCGAGCGCGGCCAAGGCGGGTCCAGTGCGAGCGGGGCGAGCTGAGCGGCAGTAGACGCGGCGGGGCGGCAGGCGAGCAAAAGCAGCAGCAGCAGCACGGGGCGCACAGGCGATGCGGGCGCGCGTGTGCCAAGGTGGGCAGAGCGACGGCAGCAGCATGCGGTTGCGAGGCCACGTACGGGCGCGCGGGCTGGGGTAAGCCGGCAGCGAGTAGCACCGGGTGCGGCGTCGCGCGCGGAGGCGGCCGGAATTCGGGCTAGGCCGGGTCTGTTGAAGCAGGGCACGCGTTGAGTTCCTAGAGAGCCCAGGAACTTGACTGCGAGCTCGGACGCGAGCTCCGACTGCGGTGGCCATGGAAAACAAGGAAAAGGCGGCAGCACGGGCACGACAACGGCATGGTGAGCTACGACACGAGGACGGCAACGCAAACAGAGGGGAAAGTAGGCGGTGCTCACGGTGAGCCTGCAGGTGTGCTTAGCAGGGTCGGGGAGGGCTCGGTGTGGCCGAAATCATCGACAGAGTCCGCCAGGGCCGAGGAGGATGACGGTGGTGGGTGCAGGCGGCGGAGACGGCGATGGCGATGGCTCGAAGGGGCTTTCGCTCGTGTGGCTGGGCGTAGATGACGAAGATGACGAGGCGGCGAGGGGCGGCCGGTGGCCGCGAGGGCCACGAGGGCCATGGCGTCGACGCCTCAGTGACGCGGGAAGAGGATGAGCGGCGCATGGAGGAGGGGGCGAGCTAGGGTTTGACTGAGGGAGGACCTGGGTCCTTATGGGCCGGGGAGGCACGGCGGATGGCTGCCACCGTGGCCTGGGCGCCATGACCCCCCTGCCTCCCTGTAGCGAGAGGTGGGAGGGGAGGTGGGCTGGGCTCCCACTGTTGCTAGAGCCCAGTCCACCAGTAGTTTAGGTCTTTTTCTTTAAAAAAATATTTCTTTCTTACTTTGCATTTTATTTGAGCTACTAAAAGAGTTTTCTTTAATACAAAACTTGGCACAAAATATAGCGCAACATTCTAGGTTGCTACAAAAAGTTCCGAAGCATTTGGGAGTTTCCAGCTATTTTTAGAAATTGAAAATGCCAATTTTTAAAAGCTGTTGGACAACTAAATAAATTCTAGGGGCACTTTGGGAATCCGAACGAGGTTGGTTCTAACATGACAAATATCCAGGGATTATTTTTTCACACTTTGAACATTTTATTTTGCATGTTTGAGAAATTTGAATTTTGGGCATTAATTTGAATTTGAGTTTGAACAAAGATTTGGATCAAGCAAGGATTAGCAAAAGTAATGTGATGACATGGCACCATTAATGGAGGATTACTGTAGCTTAATTATTCGGGCGGCACAATTCTCCTCCACTATAAGAAATCTCGTCCCGAGATTTAAGGGGTGAAGTAAGGGGGAAGGACTCGAGAAGGACGGATCTCAACACAAGACAGGTACCTGGGGGCTATCTCAGTGAACATGGCATAGAGGCATCTCTCGAGTTGAATTTTAAGAAAGTCATCGATAGCAAGATAAGAAGGTGCAATAAGAAGCTTCAACCGGGTAGGCAATCGTTTGTTGCTTGAAACAGAGGGTGAAAGGGGTTCAGAGCAATGGGAAAAAGTATTGCGTCTGATACCAGAATAGATCACTAGGAAGGTGGCTCGTGATTTACATACGAAGTCAAGCGCAAGGAATATTTCGAAGTCAAGGTTGTATAGGAGAGTCAGGTTTCGATCATGTAGAACTGTGGGTTATGGGCCCACCTTGTGTGTTCGGAGTAGGAAAAAGGCGGCGACATCTTGCACGGATATGATAGCAAGGCATGTCATAGGATAGCCTGTCAGTTATGTTGGCATCAACGTTGGTACCATGGGCGAGGGACAAAGAGAACCATTTTCCTGCTCGTTGGAACGAGGCGGACCATTAGGCAAAGTTCTCGTCCATCGATGGTTACCAGAATGTCAACAACAATAGTAACAGGGTCTTACTGACAAAGTTGGGCACCGAGGTGCTTAGTTAAGTAGGGATTTATTACTGCTTAGATCATAAAATTTATAAAAGAGGTTAATCAAACCAATGGAAAGGAAAATGTGTCTATCAAATTTAACAGACCAATGGAAAGGAAAATGTGTTTCACACAAGAATTGGGAGTATATCCTTCCCAAAGAAAAGCGGAGCATGATATACATGATAGGACATTAAGTGCAAAAGCATTTAAATAAGGGGCGAGCGAAGAATTAGGATATTACCCATACAACGGTGTTTGGATAATAGATCAAGGTGGCATTTAGCATTTCGCTTCAAATGTCCGTGTTGATATTCGGAATACCACAGTCATGCTTCGAGATAGCACTGAGATGGTGTTTCAATTAAGGATTGGGTCTGTAGATCATAAGAGATTCAAAGGATCATTTCCAAGATTATCTCGGAACATAAGGTATAACCAAACAAAATCAGGTCTATCTTGGCAGGAAGTCAAGGACGTTGTCGATGATAACAGAATCATCGAGGGGGGGTGGTATTTCTCATCATGAATTCGATTGATAGCCTGAGACAAGTCAGTATATTGATGGGGATCACGACAGATTTTGTTGAGGTACTATGAAGAGGCCATCGAATAACGACGACATCAAGCAAAAGGAATGATGAAGCAAAAGGTTATTGGAACCACGGATGCGACACAAGCTCGAAATCAAACTTGTTGTTTGAGGTGAAATGATAAGATGAGGAAGATCGACGTAAGCTTCGCTCATCGTCGAAAAGTTGTGCTCCAGGAATAAGGACCAGGTAGCACAGTTAAAATTAGCACAATAATGATATAGCCGATCAGGCTAGGAATGATGTGACGGAGTATCACTCCAATTAAGAATTTACAAGAGGTAGTGCAATGACACAATATCATCAAGATAACATGAGGCAATACTAGTAGGTACATCAAAAATATAGGTTGGACAGATGAAATGATCTGGAGAAGACAAGTATTTTAACTTGTCCGGGAAATGGAATTAAGGAGAAACTATGGTCGGAACCACGGTTATGAATGATCAAACCACCGATACAAGATGAACTTATAACAAGGGGTAATCATTTTAACGAGAAGCTTCCATGATAAGTTCTACATCGGGTCCATGGGCATGAACACAAAGGTTCAAGGTCGACTCCCACTTCTTCAATGCATAACCTTTCACTCACTCCTCATTTACGAAGAAATTGTAGTGCAGAAGATTTATTTGGCGAAGTACCAGAAGAGTAAGACTCACATCTCTTTGAGTTCACACGGATTAGGAAAGGCATAGGTTCAACCATCGGGGCCTTTTTACGAATCTATAGAACCATCAACCAAGCAAAAGATACGAGTTCGAAAGCAGAGTATCAAAGTCAAAGCAGATGATACAATTTACCGAAGGTATTTTGTATCAGGGAAAAACTCACAAGATTTTGGATGTGAAGGACACTGTGGATAACAACCCAGCAATGGATCTGGCGATTCATGACAGAGTTGATGTGAGTGTCGGTAATCAATCAGATTAAGAAGGGGATGCAAAGGCATCGGCTTATAGAAACGTCCGAATGATTCAATGGTTGGGTACAAAGGAATTATGATTTCAAGATGAAGGATTAGAAGCAGAGGCTTTGATCAAAAGATGAGTAAGTTGAATAGACTTAGAGGTGTACCCGATCAAATCTGGATTGGGCAAGAACCAGCTCATATTTGGAAGGATGTCTGAGCCGGAAAGAAAATTCCCAAGGATTAATTGATGACTGCGAGAGTTCGCACACACGCTAAATCCATAGGAACAGAATGACAATCAGAAAGAATTTTAAAGAATATTGCTAGACATATGGAATTAATCCTAATGCAAGTAGGCAAGGAGAATCAAGAGCAATAGGCTGTAGAGGATTTTGAAAGGTCAGATAGCATTTTCAGGTATTTTGGAAGGCATATGAACAACTGGGGACGAACGAAACCTGGTTAAGTGAATTATCCGCAGTTCGAAAAGAAGTTGCAAAGCAGAAGGCATAAAGGATTCTCGGAACAACGGAGAGCACTAGTGGTATCTTGTAATAACAGGAGCAACTAGGGATGAAGGTACAAGCGGCAAGGATGTTATTCAGGGGGATTATCGGTGGTCAGGAACTGCAAGGTGGTTGGCACAGGGTCTCGAGAAACATCGAGGAGTATCTGCAGAATCTTCTGGCGAAGCAAGCAATCATCGGTAATGTCGGGGCTCTCCGGGAGGAAGTGGGTACGAAAACCTAATGTCAGAGTCAGTAAAATGTTTAACCCGAATAGACGAGAGATCAGAGTCCCAGAGTATAGACGAGGAATAAAAGATCCTAATACCACCCAATTGGCGACGTGGGCCCGTAAGCCACACAGCCAAGTTAGTAAAACGGTTTTCGGTTTCTAGACTCAACTTCGGCCAAGGAGTTGGAAAGGGGGATCCTACAGGCAGTCGGCTTTGATACCAACATGTGACGCCCTCGATTCAATCGTACACTAATCATACACGCAAATGTGTATGATCAAGATCAAGGACTCACGAGAAGATATCGCAACACAACATTAGACACAAGTTAAAATAATACAAGCTTTATATTACAAGCCAGGGGCCTCGAGGGCACGAATACATCAGCTTGAATACAAATGAGTTAGCAGAAGCAACAATATCTGAGTACAGACATAAGTTAAACAAGTTTGCCTTAAGAAGGCTAGCACAAAAGCAACATCGATCAAAAAGGCAAGGCCTCCTGCCTGGGAGCCTCCTAACTACTCCTAGTCGTTTGCGGCCTCCACGTAGTAGTAAGCATCGGCGGTGGCAACTGGCTCCTGGGCACCGACATCTGGTTGCATCAACCGGAAAGAAGAAGAAAGGGGGAGCAAAGCAACCGTGAGTACTCATCCAAAGTACTCGCAAGCAAGGATCTACACTACATATGCATCAGTATCAATGAAATGGGCTGTATATGTGGACTGAACTGCAGAATGCCAGAAGAGTAGGGGAAAGCCTAGCCTATCGAAGACTAGCATCTGCAAGCAGCTCCAAGCATCTTGCAGCATCAGAAGAGGTAAGAGTAGCATAAAGTAAAGTAGTAGTAGTGTTATCAACCTCGGCCAGAGATCCTTTCTCGACTCCCTGCGAGAAAGCAATCCCAGAGCCATACTATCCAATTGTCATCACAATCCATTTCTCATCACAAGTATCCAGTTCTAGTTGTATCGATCGGGATACAACTCCAAGTGTCCGTTACCCTAGGACAGGCTATCGATAGATGTTTTCTTCCCTGCAGGGGTGCACCAACTTACCCACCACGCTCGATTAACTCCGGCTGGACACACTTTCCTGGGTCATGCCCGGCCTCGGCCAAACAATATGCCGCAACCCGACCTAGGCTTAATAGAGAGGTCAGCACGCCGGACTAAACCTATGCCCCCAGGGGTCATGGGCCATCTCCCCGGGAACTCCTGCACGTTGCGAGGGCGGCCGGTGAGCAGACCTAGCTAACTCCTTCAAAATGGCAGGTGCTTACGCCGTCCAACCCGGCGCGCGCCGCTCAGTCGCTGACATCTATTAAGCTTCGGCTGATGCATACGACGCAGAACGCCCATACTATGCCCACGTGATGGTTAGTGCTATCAGGCCAGAGGCCCCTTGGATCAAATCCAAATCTTAGTGGATTAGGAACGCGCGGTAACAAGCAGAGACTCACGAAAGATTTGACCCCGTTGCCCCGTCTCGTGGACTTGCGGCAAGGGCTAAGAATGCCCGGCCACGCCTCGTAATTATCTCACGGGCACCCTCCAGGTCAACCCGACTCCTCATCACTCGCGATGCTCGCGCGGGTACCCCTCAGGGCCGACCCGTGTTTAGTAACATGGTTCGATGTAAAGTCATAGTAACCATAGTAACCGTGTGTCCAACACCAAGGGGGAAACCTGAGGAATCACCCTTGACGGATTCCACTCGATGTAATCATCAAGGTGAACGTAAGAGGATCCACCCTCGAGGTTCACACTTGAGGGGTTGCACGATAGAGTCCTATCGGAAGTGGTTAAGGCGGAATCACCCTCGATGACCAGGACCGAATAACTACACTACAGGGTTAACATCGGAAGTGATGTATGAGGTCTCACCCTTGGCACTCGATAGTAACCCAATAGTGTCGAGCAACTCAGGGGAAAGTGATGTGCGTTGCCACGGCCTGGTCTTCGGTGATGAAGCAGGGGCAACAAGGACAAGGTGGGGGGGGTCACTGATGGATCACTAACCAACCTATACTAAGCAGTTTAGGATAAGTAGGTAGGTAACAATAAGCAGGTTACAAAAGCAGGCTATGCATCAGAATAGGAGCAATCAATTACAGTAGCAAAATCTAATGCAAGCATGAGAGAATGGAATGGGCGATATCGGGATGATCAAAGGGGGGGCTTGCCTGGTTGCTCTGGCAAGGAGGGGTCATCGTCGACGTAGTCGATCACACGGGCAGCATCGGTCTCGGGGTCTACCGGAGAGAAGAGGGGGAAGAAATAGTAAATATAAAGCAAACATAGCATCACAAAGTATAACGTGGCAATATGCTGTGCCGGGTCTGACCTAACGTATGGCTACACGATATAGGTGAAGGGGGAATTCAACAGGGAAGGTATTCCCGGTTCCGGAGCTATGTCAGACAGATGACCGGAGGGGGAATGTTCCATGTTTAGATATTTAGAGGCATCTGACAGGTAAACGGACCGCATTTTCGGATTCGTCTCGTCATTCTGAGCAACTTTCATGTAGAAAACATTTTCATCCGAGCTACGGTTTATTATCTAAGATTTTCTAAAGATTTAAACATTTTTTTGGAACTAATATTAAATCTAAAACAGAGTTATTGCACCAGCATGATGTCATCACAACATCAGCGGTCAACACTGAACGTTGACCGGTGAAACAGTCCAGTGGGGCCCGTCTGTCGTAGACACATTTTAACTAAACTAGTTTAATTAGACTAATATCCAATTAGTTTAATTAAACATAATTAATTAGGGTTAATCAACAGGATTAATTAAATTATTATTATTTTTACATATTTCCTTTTCTTCTTTCTTTCTTTTTAAACAGGGGCGGGCCCCACTTGTAAGTGGCCCAGGAGGCCACGCGGGTTAACAGGCGCGGGGGCGCTGCGGGTGCCCGACCCGGCCGTCCTCGTGAGGCAGCGCCTGGACGGCGAGGAGCGGCCGGTGCGTGGGGAGCGGCGGGGAGAGCGGCCGCGAGCGCCAGCGTGGGGCGTGTGGGCT